>NC_059209.1:30448618-30586118 GCF_020615455.1 Coregonus clupeaformis | reverse complement strand
GTTAAGTAACCCTGCACCACGTTACATTAGCAGGTTCAGAGTCCCACTAGGGGCTGTGAACCCTGACCTCTTCCATAGACATACACACACAGACTACCCAGAGGTTCTGTAGATTGATTTAGTGCCTGAGCATGCTGCTGCTGCTGTGTGAATGGCGTCAGCAAAGACGAAACTGGCTCCTGGAAAAACATGTTAATTGGTTGCGAGGCATCATGGGGTGGTGGCACTAGCTGGTCCAGACCCCAGGGAGCGAGAGGAGGGGAGGGGAGGAGAGGTGCAGGGAGAGGGGAGGGGAAGAGAGGGGAGGTGCACGGAGAGAGGAGTTGCAGAGAGAGAGCAGAGGAGCGGGGAGAAGGGAAGGTGCAGGTAGCGAGTGAAGAAGTGGACAGGAGAAAGGAGGAAGAGGGGAGGAGAGGGAAGGGAGAGAGTGATGTAAGGTCATGTGCTCTGACAGGCTCTCTCCAGCAATAACCACTCTCTTCGTACACAACAGCCCCCCTGCAGCCCACCCTACAGCAGATTTACATTTACATTTACGTCATTTAGCAGACGCTCTTATCCAGAGCAGATAGTGAGACAACCTGTAGCCCACCCTACAGCAGATAGTGAGACAACCTGTAGCCCACCCTACAGCAGATAGTGAGACAACCTGCAGCCCACCCTACAGCAGATAGTGAGACAACCTGCAGCCCACCCTACAGCAGATAGTGAGACAACCTGCAGCCCACCCTACAGCAGATAGTGAGACAACCTGCAGCCCACCCTACAGCAGATAGTGAGACAACCTGCAGCCCACCCTACAGCAGATAGTGGACAACCTGCAGCCCACCCTACAGCAGATAGTGAGACAACCTGCAGCCCACCCTACAGCAGATAGTGAGACAACCTGCAGCCCACCCTACAGCAGATAGTGAGACAACCTGCAGCCCACCCTACAGCAGATAGTGAGACAACCTGCAGCCCACCCTACAGCAGATAGTGAGACAACCTGCAGCCCACCCTACAGCAGATAGTGAGACACTTTTCTCTCCTCTCAAGAGGTTTGTCTGTTTTGCCAGATGGGTGTTTTGATATGTAAACTGTTCTCCTCCACAGCTAATCCACAATCTGAAGAGGCTAATGAGACCTCATGCCATCGAATTCAAATCCCCGCTAGAGCTGTCTGCACAGGGTGAGTGTATGACACACACAGACATACACACACACATTTTCCATTATCTGCTTTTTGCCGTGCAGTACATTTATGTTCCCTAGATGTAAATACTGAACATTCATCAAACCTAGCAAGGCAGACTCAGATAAACGGGACATTAGTAAACACGCTGACAGACATGTCTGATCTTCCTGAGCTCTGAACGCACCCCTCATCAATAATTTCTCCCTAACACATATTGATGTCATGCTAATTACTTCTCAATCAATCTACACTGAACACAAAAAAAATGCAACATGCAACAATTTCAACGATTTTACTGAGTTACAGTTCATATAAGGAAATCAGTCTATTGAAATAAATAAATTAGGCCCTAATCTATGGATTTTACATAACTGTGAATACAGATATGTATCTGTTGGTCACAGATACCTTAAAAATAGGTAGGGGTGTGAATCAGAAAACCAGTCAGTATCTGGTGTAACCACCATTTGCCTCATGCAGCGCAACACATCTCATTCGCATAGAGTTGATCAGGCTGTTGATTGTGGCCTGTGGAATGTTGTCCCACTCCTCTTCAATGGCTATGCAAAGTTGCTGGATATTGGCAGGAACTGGAACAAGCTGGCGTACACGTCGATCCAGAGCATCCCAAAAATGCTCAATGGGTGACATGTCTGGTGAGTTTGCAGGCCATGGAAGAACTGGGACATTTTCAGCTTCCAGGAATTGTGTACAGATCCTTGTGACATGGGGCAGTGCATTATCATGCTGAATATGAGGTGATGGCGGTGGATGAATGGCACGACAATGGGCCTCAGGATCTCATCATGGTATCTCTCTGCATTGAAATTGCCTTTGATAAAATGCAATTGTGTTTGTTGTCCGTAGCTTATGCCTGCCCATACCATAAACCCTCCGCCACCATGGGGCACTCTGTTCACAACGTTGACATCAGCAAACCGCTCGCCCACACGACACCATACACACTGTCTGCCATCTGCCCAGTACAGTTGAAACCGGGATTCATCCATGAAGAGCACACTTCTCCAACATGCCAGTGGCCATCGAAGGTGAGCATTTGCCCACTAAAGTCGGTTACAACGGCGAACTGCAGTCAGGTCAAGACCTTGGTTAGGACGACGAGCACACAGATGAGCTTCCCTGAGACAGTTTCGGACAGTTACTGAATAAATTATTAGGTTGTGCAAACCTATAGTTTCATCAGCTGTCTGGGTGGCTGGTCTCAGACGATCCCACAGGTGAAGAACACTGATGTGGAGGTCCTGGGCTGGAGTGGTTACACATGGTCTGCGGTTGTGAGGCCGGTTGGACGTACTGCCAAATTCTCTAAAACGATGTTGGAGGCGGCTTATGGTAGAGACTACCATTCAATTCTCTGGAAACAGCTCTGGTGAACATTCCTGCAGTCAGCATGCCAATTGCACTCTCCCTCAAAACTTGAGTAATCTGTGGCATTGTGTTGTGTGACAAATCTCTACATTTTTTTTTACAAGTTGCAACTGTGTAATGATCATGCTGTTTAATCAGCTTCTTGATATGCCACACCTGTCAGGTGGTTGGACTGTCTTGGCAAAGGAGAAATGTTCACTAACAGGGATGTAAACAAATTTGTGCTCAAAATTTGAGAGAAATAAGCCTTTTGTGTGTCTGGAACATTTCTGGGATCTTTTATTTCAGCTCATGAAACATGGGACCAAAACTTTACATGTTGCATTTATATTTTTGTTCAGTATAATTATCTCCACTGAGTGTTTTCCTCTCCTCTATTGACCCACAAGACCCCTCTATCTCTCCACCGCTCTCTCTCTCTTTCTTGTCTCTCCTCCATTTTGTAATTAACCCCAACAGTACATAAACACTTGTATTTCAATCAACACTATATTTCAATCAATGTTTGAGAGTAGTTGGGGTAGAGAAAAATTGTTATTATTTATTATTTTCCTTTACGAAAACTGATTAGCTAGTGGAGAGGTGAAGAGAAATTAAACTGTACTTATCCAGTGCCCCTCGATCCCCCCCCCCCCCCTTTTCCCTCTGTAGGCAAGGAGATGATTGAGATGTACTTTGACTTCCGTCTCTTCCGCCTGTGGAAAACCCGCCAGCACTCCAAGATGCTCGAATATGACGACCTTTTGTGACACTGCTCACCATTGACCTTTGTCAGCCTATTGGCTGTGTATCTCATCACCGATAGCCTATGGTGACGGCTTTCCTTGAGAGGTCCTGGACGGGAGCGCTCTGTTGAAGAGGTGGACGACAGGGTTCAGGTGGTTTTACTCACTGAGGAGGCTTCAATCCTCTGCCCTCAGACCAAGTGAAGGCATTAAGTGAAATGCAGTAGCAACTACTGTCAGGAGGTGAACTGTATATTTCCCCCATCCATTTTCACTGTCTCAACCAATTGCCTCTACTGACAGAGAACCCATTAGGGAGAGACAAGGTAAAAGAGAGAAGTGGAGACATCATCCTTTAGTCTCTGTGTCAAGAGACACAAAATAGAGCTAGATTTGGAGCTCGGGAGCCGAGCAAGTCTTCATTAAATGAGTCATAGAGAGAGATGTAGCAGCTGCAGGGAAGAGAGACTTTGTGAAAGGGGTGAAGAGATGGCGACAGATTCCTGGCTGCTGTGTGAACTAGGAGGTACAGGGATGAAAGCTTGTTTTTCTTCAGAAAAGTACGTAGATCTCCCTTAGGATCTAAATGTATTAATAAAGTGCACTGGTTGTTTGCAGAGATTTAGAGAATAGATTTCCATTATCTATACATCTACCACAAATAGAAGAGAGAGTATACCAATAATACAAAGTATCTATACATAACACAGCTTTTATTTTTAACTAAGTGTCTTAGTATTTCTTATGGACTGTTTGAATTGAATAACTCAGGGTTACTGATATCCCTCGTGTATTACTTGCATAGGCTGTCACCTCACCGTCATGACAGAATAGGACGGAGATGTCTGTTGGCTACTTCCGATCCTTTCCGCCCAGCCTCTGTGTCAACACATAGAATCTGAGATTTTACAGTGGTTGTCAGGGAAACCATTTATTTCTGACTGTGCACATGTTTGTGTGTGAACGAGGGAGGCCGTTTTATAGATTTTTCATAGACTAGGTCAATTGTAGCTTAAGTGCTCAATTCAATCCGTATCGCCGAAGTTCAGCGCTATAGCGCGATTGAAATTTAAAGGCAATGTTCCCGCGTTTGCAGAGACTGCATTCACGGCAAACGCTGCATATGTCAGCTCAATCGGAAATGACCTTTACATTTGAAGTGCTATAGCGCTGAACTTCAGCGATACAGATTGAATGGAGCCCTAATACTCATTGCTCCTGTATTAGTGACACTCTGCTGAACCATGGACACAGGCTTTTCTTTCTTGTAGTTCCCACCCAGGGACTGATACCCTTATGCTGTGACCCCCCTGTCTTTCTCTGCATCACACTGTTAACTAAACAGAACTGTCATCATGAGGTTTATGGAAAATGGACAAGACCTAGCCTAGATGACATGTCACACTGATTATGGTAATAATTATTCTCTTTATATCTACAGCATATTTACTCATATTTAACTTGTATTGCTGCTTAATTTACTCTCTGCACTGTATGTGTTTTTCTTCATGCTTGTATGATGTATTCCCCAGGTGCAATAGCACAAACCAAAATGACAGGAATCATATCTTCAGATGTAGGATCTTAATTTGATCACCCTGTTAAAGAAGAACTTTCCTGCAATGCAGGAAATTGAAAACTTGTAGTGTATTTGAGGTTTAAAAAGACTTCTGAAGTTTGTCACTACTTTTGACCTTTGCACATAGGGATATCGGATTCTGATATCAAACCAACCTCTCAGTATTCTTGTCATCCACTTCCTGTGTGTTGTGCTATTGAGTGTTAACTAATGGGCTTTGTGTCTAGCCTATGATACAAATCAGCAGTGATACAGTACATGTCATATACACACGCAGAGCAGTGCTGTGGAGCCTGTAATGATTACGTTCCAACCTTTGCTTGTGCTCAAGTGGCAGAATAACACAATTTAAGGATGATTTTCTCATTTCCTCGTTAAACTGTTCCACCAGAGCATATAAGCAATGTGTTTGCTACTCCTCTGTGAGTGTGTGTTTCTCAGAATCCTAGCGGGATGTGGCACTGAACTGTGAGAAGTGGTAATTGCATCTGTGTGTGCTCTTAGCTGGGGTGGTCAGAGGGTGGGATGATAATACATTCTTCCTCTTTATGGATCCAAGCGGACATGCTGAATACGGAGAGAGAGAATAGAGGGATGCCTTTTCTTTATATTCCTTGACTGCTTTTGCTTGTATTCAGTAATGATGGCACATAGTGTACACTTCTAATAATTCTCTGTTGACCTTCTTAGAATGAGGGATGCACGCCATGTATTTTACTCACTGGTGAAGTAGTTTTAACATGGGGTACTGTATATCTACTCACTTCTCTGTTTGATGTGTACCTTTGCAAAACTGTTCATTTGTGTGACACACCAAGGATACAAACCCTATATCCTGTAGCAATAGACTTTGTAACATTTCCTATACTGTTATTAGAAAATGTGTTTTGCCTTGTTTTGGTCCCAACTGGACACTTGTCCCCAAGGCACAGCAATCTCCAACATTACTGACTTTGATATTGAAGTAGAGAGAGAGAGGGACATAGAGAGAGAGGCAGGGCAATATACAGCGTAGCGTTACTGTACATATATTTGATATGTGAGATACAGTGTTACAGCAGATGAGGATGTGTGTATCTTGCTCCACAGACAGTAGCCTACTGTGTGTGTGGTCTTGGACACCCTATAGTAACTGGCTTTCCACTTCCTCATCTCCTCAGAGCTTCACTGGTACCTGTCTTTAAGGCAAACCCAGGGAGAGATTAGGTTTAAGGGTACCAATACATTAATTGTAACTGTATCAAATTACATAAAATTGGCAATATTTTATGCCTCTGTTTAAATGCAAATAGGATTGTAATCGGAAATGGAAATACAGTTAATTGAGTACAATGAAATACAGTTAATTGAGAACAGTGAATTACAGTAAATTAAATCATGTTTAATGATGTATGGTTCTGCTTTAAGATATGGTTTATATCCAGGAGATAAAATATGTTTTTGACCCTGGAGATCCATACCATGGATTTAGGAATATTTATAATCTAAGGCTATTTGAGAATGATTCCAAACCACTGTGGCAGCAGAAGAGGAAGAGGAGGAGCAAAACACATAATATGTGGGATGTGTCCCAAATGGCATATGGACTCCAGGAAGGCTAAGAAGAGTACATTACTGTACGAAGGCTATCGCAATCTCTTTTGGATAATTGTCAGTTGGCACACTACAAGTGATTTGTGATGGTAGTTAAGATGTCAGGCATGGATAGATATTAAAACTTTACAATTGCAACAAAAGAGACATGAATGAGAAGTTTGTCTTATTCAGATGAGAGCTAGTAGTGTGTCCCAAATGGCACCCTATTCCCTATTTAGTGCACTACTTTTGACCAGGGCCCATAGAGCTCTAGTAAAAAGTAGTGCACTCAGTAGGAAATGCAGTCACTGTAATGTATTATACTGGAGCCAGACCCAGCAACGCGAGCACTGACTGCTCGTCGTGGTTTGACTTATCATCCTGGCCAATGAAGCAGCCATTTCCATTTCTCTAAGGAGCAATATAAATATTATTGTCATCACCAATAAGAAAATAAGACATTTCCATGAACTTCCATCCTATTTTTAATGGCTGCGTTTATCCCCTGTTGACTCTGCTGCCACTTTATCCAGAGAAATTATATGCATCCCAAATGGCACAACATTCCCTATAAAAAGGGTGTGATTTGGGACTCAGACATTGCTTGGTTCTCTGCTCTCTGTGCTCTACTCTGTGTTGGGGAAGCTGATTTGAGATATGATGATTGATTGATGCAGCTCTGATTGCTCTGACGCCTCATGTTGGGAAGGGATTGTGTTTTGGGACGAGGGGGGCGCACAATGATCTCATATTGTCTGTCTTACTTAACTTTCTTCAAAGTCATGTATGGGCCGGTGCATTGCATTTTCAGTAGATCTGTGTAGCATACTACAATTCAAAGAGAGATCTTAGCAGTGATAACTATTACTACTGTACATCTTTAGTCAGGTTGAATCTCCAAATGTCTTGATAAAAGTATTGTTTAATATGATAATTATCATAGTGATAATGTTTGTCTCTGGTGATTTTGATACTAGGATACTAAAGGAAATAGACTGGGTAGTGTACTTTCACTTAGATTAGCCAGATTTCTTAAACCTTGCTGTAACTGAACTAACATCACAAGCAGTACAGTATGTTTCACGTTGTACAACATTGGTACTAACCAGTAGCGTTTTCTTTCCCACAGTAAAAAATGTATCCAGTTCTAATCAAGTTGTGTCTTCATTATTTCTATATTGCCTGACTCACCTGAATCTGTAAATACAAACAGTTGGAAACACATGAAAGAGAAAGAGAGGTCTGGAGATGTCTGGAGAGGGAGGCAGAGGGAGGGAGGGAGAGGGAGGGAAAGTGAGGGAGAGGTCTGGAGAGGGAGGGAGAGGGAGGGAGAGGTCTGGAGAGTGAGGGAGAGGGAGGGAGAGGTCTGGAGATGGAGAGGGAGGGAGAGGTCTGGAGAGGGAGGGAGAGGGAGGGAGGGAGATGGAGGGAGAGATCTGGAGATGGAGAGGGAGGGAGATGGAGGGAGAGGGAGGGAGGGAGGGAGAGGTCTGGAGAGGGAGGGAGGGAGAGGGAGGGAGAGGTCTGGAGATGGAGAGGGAGGGAGAGGTCTGGAGAGGGAGGGAGGGAGAGGGAGAGGTCTGGAGAGGGAGGGAGAGGGAGGGAGAGGGAGGGAGATGGAGAGGGAGGGAGGGAGAGGTAGAGGTCTGGAGAGGGAGGGAGAGGGAGGGAGATGGCGAGGGAGGGAGGGAGAGGTCTGGAGAGGGAGGGAGAGGGAGGGAGGGGGAGGGAGGGAGAGAAAAGGAGGGAAAGATCATGAAGGCAAACACCTGCACAAACTGCAGAGAAGTTTAATTTTCTAAGCTTTTACTGGTTTAGAGTTGGGGAATAAGCGGTACAATGATCGGTAACCACAGCAGTTACTCCACTTTTTGCCTCTACGCATGAACAACACTGTGGTTGATAAACTATCTTTACCCTGACACACACACACACACGTTCACACACACACACAATCTCTTAAACACACCTTAGACAGTCTCTGGCTGGTCTTCAGCTGGTGCTAAAAGGTTGTCAGCTCATAGGAGATGTGCTAAAGTGTGTCTCTTCACGGAGCTGTGGTTGTTAACAGCAGGCAGTGAATAATTGAAGGGACCAACACTGAAAAACAACAACAAAGTGGTGCTGAGTACTCGCTGGCTTGCTGGCTGGCTTGCTGGCTTCCTGGCTGGCTAGCTGGCTGGCTGGCTGGCTAGCTGGCTGGCTGGCAGAGAGAGAGAGCTCTTGCACATGCATGTGTATGTGCCTGTGTGTGTGTACGTGCCTGTGTACATGCATGCATGTCTCAGAGTGGAGTGAAGAACGGCATTTATAAGCACTTTTACAGCTGGACTATTACAGCAGGTGTGTCTCCCAAGTAATAGGTTTCACTGGGCATTTACAGGCTGTATAAATAAGGGCTAGTAAGAGCTTTGATCTATCTCCACACCACCCTATGACAGGCTGACAACCCTTCCCCTGCCGCTGTCTTCACTGATGAGGGGTGCAATACTCCAAACTACACAGCCAACAGCCTCTCCCCCCTGGCCCCTGCTCTGCCAAGGGCACAGCGTCATTGCACTTTCCTCATAGGATACGTCCCACATGGCACCCTATTCCCTACAGTAAATAGAGCACTACTTTTGACCAGGGCACATAGAGCTCTGAATAAGTCATGCACAATATAGGGAAAAGACTGCTATTTGGGACATACACTGGGGCCCTGACGCTCCTGGTTCACTTCACTACACTTCACACGTCACAAGGCTTTATTGTTCCTGTTAAACCCTTACATCTTAGAAAGGACCTAAAATCATAGTCCTCCTCCTACACAGTAATTTTCGTTTCTTTTTTCAGCACAGGACTTCTGTGTGGGGGGGGTGCATGGCCTATTTTTTATTTTTTTTGCATGTTAACATCAGAAGCCTCCTCCCTAAGTTTGAGTTATTCACTGCGTTAACACACTCCGCCAACCCTGATGTTCTAGCAGTGTCTGAATCCTGGCTTAGGAAGGCCACCAAAAATTCAGAAATGTCCATCCCCAACTACAACATTTTACATCTAGATAGAACTGCAAAAGGGGGTGGAGTTGCAATCTACTGTAGAGATAGCCTGCAGAGCTCTATCATACTATCCAGGTCTGTGCCCAAATAGTTTGAGCTCCTACTTCTAAAAATCCACCTTTCCAGAAATAAGTCTCTCACTGTTGCCGCTTGCTACAGACCCCCCTCAGCCACCAGCTGTGCCCTGGACACCATATGTGAATTGATTGCCCCCCATCTATCCTCAGAGTTCGTACTGCTTGGTGACCTAAACTGGGATATGCTTAACACCCCGGCCATCCTACAATCCAAACTAGATGCCCTCAATCTCACACAAATTAAGGAACCTACCAGGTACAACCCTAAATCCGTAAACATGGGCACCCTTATAGATATCATCCTGACTAACTTACCCTCTAAATACACCTCCGCTGTCTTCAACCAGGATCTCAGCGATCACTGCCTTATTGCCTGCGTCCGTAACGGGTCCGCGGTCAAACGACCACCCCTCATCACTGTCAAACGCTCCCTAAAACACTTTAGCGAGCAGGCCTTCTTAATTGACCTGGCCCAGGTATCCTGGATGGATATCGATCTCATTCCGTCAGTAGAGGATGCCTGGTTGTTCTTTAAAAGTGCTTTCCTCTCAATCTTAAATAAGCATGCCCCATAAAAAAATTCAGAACTAAGAACAGATATAGCCCCTGGTTCTCCTCAGACTTGACTGCCCTTGACCAGCACAAAAACATCCTGTGGCATACTGCATTAGCATCGAATAGCCCACGCGATATGCAACTTTTAAGGGAAGTTAGGAACCAATATACACAAGCAGTTAGGAAAGCAAAGGCTAGCTTTTTCAAACAGAAATGTGCATCCTGTAGCACAAACTCCAAAAGGTTTTGGGACACTGTAAAGTCCATGGAGAATAAGAGCACCTCCTCCCAGCTGCCCACTGCACTGAGGCTAGGAAACACTATCACCACCAATAAATCTACAATAATCGAGAATTTCAACAAGCATTTAGCTACGGCTGGCCATGCTCTCCACCTGGCTACCACTACCCCGGTCACCAGCTCTGCACCCTCCGCTGCAACTCACCCATGCCCCCCCCCACTTCTCCTTCACACAAATTCAGACAGCTGATGTTCTGAAAGACCTGCAAATTTTGAACCCCTACAAATCATCTGGGCTAGACAATCTGGACCCTTTCTTTCAAAAATTAGCCGCCGAAATTGTCGCAACCCCTATTACTAGCCTGTTCAACCTCTCTTTCGTAACGTCTGAGATCCCCAGAGATTGGAAAGCTGCCGCGGTCATCCCCCTCTTCAAAGGGGGTGACACTCTAGATCCAAACTGTTACAGACCTATATCCATCCTGCCCTGCCTTTTGAATGTTTTTGAAAGCCAAGTTACCAAACAGATCACCGACCATTTTGAATCACACCGTACCTGGTCATGGGTGCACCTAAGCCACGCTCAAGGTCCTAAACGATATTATAACCGTGATCGATAATAGACAGTACTGTGCAGCCGTCTTCATCGACCTGGCCAAGGCTTTCGACTCTGTCAACCACCACATTCTTATTGGCAGACTAAATAGCCTTGGTTTCTCAAATGACTGCCTCGCCTGGTTCACCAACTACTTCTCAGATAGAGTTCAATGTGTCAAATCGGAGGGCCTGTTGTCTGGACCTATGGCAGTCTCTATAGGGGTGCCACAGGGTTACATTTTTGGGCCGACTATTTTCTCTGTGTATATCAATGATGTCGCTCTTGCTGCTGGTGACTGTCATATCCACCTCTACGCAGACGACACCATTTTGTATACATCTGGCCCTTCATTGGACACTGTGTTAACAAACCTCCAAACGAGCTTCAATGCCATACAACACTCCTTCCGTAGCCTCCAACTGCTCTTAAGCACAAGTAAAACTAAATGCATGCTCTTCAATCGAACATTGCTGGCACCCGCCCACCCGACTAGAATCACTACTCTCGACGGGTCTGACCTAGAATATGTGGACAACTACAAATACCTAGGTGTCTGGTTAGACAGTAAACTCTCCTTCCAGACTCACATTAAGCATCTTCAATCCAAAGTTAAATCCAGAATCGGCTTCCTATTTCGCAACAAAGCCTCCTTCACTCATGCTGCCAAACATGCCCTCGTAAAACGGACTATCCTACCGATCCTTGACTTCGGCGATGTCATTTACAAAATAGCCTCCAACACTCTACTCAGCAAATTGGATGTAGTCTATCACAGTGCCATCTGTTTTGTCACTAAAGCCCCATATACTACCCACCACTGTGACCTGTACGCTCTTGTTGGCTGGTCCTCACTACATATTCGTCGCCAAACCCACTGGCTCCAGGCCATCTATAAATCACTGCTAGGCAAATCCCCGCCTTATCTTAGCTCATTGGTCACCATAGCAACACACACCCGTAGTATGCGCTACAGCAGGTATATCTCACTGGTCATCCCCAAAGCCAACACCTCCTTTGGCCACCATTCCTTCCAGTTCTCTGCTGCCAATGACTGGAACGAACTGCAAAAATCTCTGAAGCTGGAGACTCTTATCTCCCTCACTAACTTTAAGCATCAGTTGTCAGAGCACCTTACCGATCAATGCACCTGTACACAGCCCATCTGAAATTAGCCCACCCAACTACCTCATCCCCATATTGTTATTTATTTTTCTCATTTGCACCCCAGTATCTCTATTTGCACATCATCTCTTGCACATCTATCATTCCAGTGTTAATACTAATTGTAATTATTTTGCACTATGGCCTATGTATTGCGTTACCTCCATAACGTTTGCACAGACTGTAAATATATTTTCTATTTTCTGTTGTATTTTTGACTTTATGTTTTGTTTTACCCCATATGTAACTCTGTGTTGTTGTTTTTATCGCACTGCTTTGCTTTATCTTGGCCAGGTCGCAGTTGTAAATGAGAACTTGTTCTCAACAGGCTTACCTGGTTAAATAAAGGTAAAAAAAAAAAAAAAAAAAATTATATTACAGCATATTGGATGACTGTCATTCATAATCTATTCACCCAGCTCAATGTAACATCGATAGGTTTAGGCTACTACATGATAGTCAAATTTTCCCTACCCCCATAATGAGGTTTCTACAACCTAGCCTACGAATGACGGTTTACAACGTAGGTACACAGGTCAAGAGAAATTAGAGTAATCAAGGTGACAGACAGTGACACATTTAATACTGTCTTGCACACTCTTGCCTGGATCTAGCTGATCTAAGTTGTAGTCATTAGTCCAACAGTTGCAAACGAGAGTTTCTATTGGACAAATTTAGGTATGTTTATCCCCATTAGCTTTGCTTCCGTTTAAGAAACATTTCTTAACAGAATCGGCGGAATGAATACACCCCTGATCACACGCAAACACAGAACTCAGTCACATATAAACTGCATGATCACTTTGCTTGTTATATATAGAATTCCTTCTTGTATCTACGTTCTCTTCTCCTCTCACCTTTTCCCTTTGCTTGTGGACTTCAATGCACAAAACAGCTGTCTGTGACCAGGCGAAAAAACCTTAACAAGCCAAACTTTCATAACATAACAGCTAACTGCTACACACAGCCTACATCATTTTCACCATATTAATGTCATAGTCAACATACTAGAACTAATGCATTAGTGAACCTGCTACGATCATGCAGTACAGTGTACAGCAAGCAGTTTAGCAGTTACACCTGCGGGCCCCAGTGGCAATAAATGAATAAAACCAAAAGCTTACCTTGACTTGGAAGAGTTCCAGTATTGTATAGCCATAGCCAGCTAGCTAACATAGCATCCCTCTCTGTCTGAAACGGGGGTTTGAGTAGGCTAAATTACCTAGCAGCATTCATTAGCTAAGTAAGTGAAAGTGAAAGTAAAAAAATATATACAGTGCATTCAGAAAGTATTCACACCGCTTTACTTTTTCCAAATTTTGTTACGTTACAGCCTTATTCTAAAATTGATTTAATAGTTTTTTCCCCACATTAATCTACACAAAATACCCCATAATGACAAAGCAAAATCAGGTTTGTAGAAATCTATACAAATAATAATACTGAAATGTTACATTTACATAAGTATTCAGACCCTTTACTCAGTACATTGTTGAAGCACCTTTGGCAGCGATTACAGCCTAGAGTCTTATTGGGTATGACGCTACAAGCTTGGCACACCTGTATTTGGGGAGATTCTCCCATTCTTCTCTGCAGATCCTCTCAAGCTATGTCAGGTTAGATGGGGAACGTCGCTGCACAGCTATTTTCAGGTCTCTCCAGAGATGTTAGATCGGGTTCAAGTCCGGGCTCTGGCTGGGCCACTCAAGGACATTCAGAGACTTATCCCAAAGCCACTCCTGTGTTGTCTTGGCTGTGTGCTTAGGGTCGTTGTCCTGTTTGAAGGTGAACCTTCACCCCAGTCTGAGGTCCTGAGCGCTCTGGAGCAGGTTTTCATCAAGGATCTCTCTGTACTTTGCTCTGTTCATCTTTCCCTCGATCCTGACTAGTCTCCCAGTCCCTGCCGCTGAAAAACATTCCGACAGCATGATGCTGCCACCACCATGCTTCACCGTAGGGATGGTGCCAGGTTTCCACTAGACGTGACGCTTGGCAATCAGGCCAAAGAGTTCAATCTTGGTTTCATCAGACCAGAGAATCTTGTTTCTTGATGGTTCCAAACTTCTTCCATTTAAGAATGATGGAGGCCACTGTGTTCTTGGGGACCTTCAATGCTGCAGAAATGTTTTGATACCCTTCCCCAGATCTGTGCCTCGACACGATCTTGTCTCGGAGCTCTATGGACAATTCCTTCGACCTCATGGCTTGGTATTTGCTCTGACATGCACTGTCAACTGTGGGACCTTATATAGATGTGTGTGCCTTTCAAAATCATGTCCAATCAATTGAATTTACCACAGGTGGACTCCAATCAAGTTGTAGAAACATCAAGGATGATCAATGGAAACAGGATGCACCTGAGCTGAATTTCAAGTCTCATAGCAAAGGGTCTGAATACTTATGTAAATAAGGTATTTCTGTTTTTATTTTGAATATATTTGCAAAACTTTATAATAACCTGTTTTAGCATGTCATTATGGGGTATTGTGTGTAGATTGATGAGGAAATTTTTTTGTTTAATGCATTTTAGAATAAGGCTGTAACTTAACAAAATACAGAAAAAGTAAAGGGGTCTGAATACTTTCCGAATGCACTGTATATACTACAAACATATATCTAGCTAGCTCTCTCTCTCTCTCTCTCTCTCTCTCTCTCTCTCTCTCTCTCTCTCTCTCTCTCTCTCTCTCTCTCTCTCTCTCCTCTCTATATCTCTCTCTTTCTCTCTTTCTTTCTCTCTCTCTCTCTCTCTCTCTCTCTCTCTCTCTCTCTCTCTCTCCTCTCTCTCTCTCTCTCTCTCTCTCTCTCGCTCTCTCTCTCCTCTCTCTTTCTTCTCTCTCTCTCTCTCTCTCTCTCTCTCTCTCTCTCTCTCTCTCTCTCTCTCTCTCTCTCTCTCTCTCTCTCTCTCCTCTCTCTCTCTCTCTCTCTCTCTCTACTCTCTCTCTCTCTCTCTCTCTCTCTCTCTCTCTCTCTCTCTCTCTCTCTCTCTCTCTCTCTCTCTCTCTCTCTCTCTCTCTCTCTCTCTCTCTCTCTCTCTCTCTCTCTCTCTCTCTCTCTCTGTGTGTGTTGCTTCTCCTCAATTTGGGAAGAAATGGGGCCTCCAGAGAGGCGCAGTGGTCTAAGGCACTGCAGTGCTTGAGGCGTCACTACAGATCCGGGTTCGATCCCGGGCTGTGTCACAGCCGGCCGCGACCGGGAGACCCATGAGGCAATGCACAATTGGCCCAGCATCGTTTGGAGTTAGGGGAGGGTTCGGCCGGCCGGGATGTCCTTGTCCCATCGCGCTCTAGCGACTCCTGCGGCTGGCCGGGCTTATGCACGCTGACACAGTCGCTAGTTGTACGGTTTTTCCTCTGACGCATTGGTGCGGCTGGCTTCTGGGTTAAGCGAGCAGTGTGTCAAGAAGCAGTGCGGCTTGGCAGGGTCGTGTTTTGGAGGACACATGGCTGTCGACCTTCGCCTCTCCCGAGTCCGTACGGGAGCTGCAGCGATGGGACAAGACTGTAACTACCAATTGGATATCATGAAAAAGGGGTATAAAAAATAATTATAATAAAAAATAACTAGCTTGCTGAAGCTTATGCTTTCAGTACTAGATTCATTCTCTGACCCTTTGATTGGGTGGACAACATGCCAGTTCATGCTACAAGAGCTCTTATAGGTTGGAGGACGTCCTCCGGAATTTGTCATAATTACTGTGTAAGTCTATGGAAGGGGGTGAGAACCATGAGCCTCCTAGGTTTTGTATTGAAGACAATGTACCCAAAGGAGGACAGAAGCTAGCTGTCCTCCGTCTACACCATGGTGCTACCCTACAGAGTGTTGCTGAGGCTACTGTAGACCTTCATTGCAAAACCGTGTGTTTTAATAAATTATTTGGTGACGTGAATATATTTAGTACAGTTTTATCTAAAAATGATAACTTTTTTAATGTTTCGCTATTTTTATTTTAATGAAATTCACTGAGGAGGATGGTCCTCCCCTTCCTCCTCTGAGGAGCCTCCACTGTTATCCAATATTCGAAAGATTAGATTAAGAACCTCATTGGTTTGTTTCCTTGGTTATCATTGAAGATTATTACAATCAGAACTAATCAAATTGTAACTGTTATTTGTGTTACACGAGTCATTACAAAAATAGCTGAATTCACCGTATCTGAAGGATAACTTATTATGAGTGTGCTTTCTGCACATTAATAGCATTAGACAGGTTGATATAACGGAAGACGGACTTGAAAAAAAATCAATATTTCAACTTGTGTATGAAATTTTCACCAGCATAAAATATTTTGTTTAGGAGCTCGGCATCGACTTGAGAGATGTACACGAAGGCTGATATCGAGGCATCGAAGGTGAAATTCCAAGAATATAAATGTATATAGTACCTACCATCAATGCCGAGCTCAATAACCATCCTTCAGCCATATCGAGTATGTATAATGAATGCCTAATGCACCCCAGCAAGCATATGGATGTGTCCCATATGGCTCCATATTCCCTTTACACTACTTTTGACCAGGGTGGATTGGTCATAATTAGTGCACTATTGTATATAGGGAATAGGGTGCCATTTGGGATACACTCCATGGTCCACAATCTAGTGACTACCTCTCAGTTGCCTTCCACCCAAAACGAGATCCATACCAGCCCTCACCAGCCTTCACCAGTCCTAACCAGCCCTCATTAGTCCTAACCAGTTCTAACCAGCCCTCTCTAGTCCTAACCAGCCCTCACTAGTCCTAACCAGTCCTACCAGCCCTCACTAGTTCTAACCAGCCCTCTCTAGTCCTAACCAGCCCTCACTAGTCCTAACCAGTCCTACAAGCCCTCACTAGTTCTAACCAGCCCTCACTAGTTCTAACCAGCCCTCACTAGTCCTAACCAGCCCTCACTAGTCCTAACCAGCCCTCACTAGTCCTAATAGCCCTCACTCACCTCCTCACATGATATAGAGGCACAGCATCTTGCACTGGCTGGGTTATTATGAGCATCAAGAGATTGTCCAGTATACAATTCAAGACCTCCATATTTCCCGATGCGTCATCATTTCACAGTTCGCACACATAGGCTGAGTGTCTTATGTGATATACTCGTCTGCACTGAGCACACAGACCAAATCCTGCTAATAAAGTGGACAGAAATAGAGCAGTGTGTAAGCGGGCAGCACTGTGCATGTCTTTGTCCCAAATGGGACCCTAGTCCCTATATAGGCTCTATGGGTCCTGGTCAAAAGTAATACACTATAATAGGGAATATGGTACCATTTGGGACAGGGTCATACACGGTGCTGCCCACTTGCACACTGCTCTATTTCTGTCCACTTTATTAAGCAGCATTTGGTTTTAGCGTGTTGGCTTGTGTCTTGTGAGATTATACCTGCCAAGGCTGGCAGGGCTGGCTGACAGTCAGGGACCATGGAGCAGGGAGAGCTCAGCTGTGTCTGCCTGCCCAGCGCTGCCCGGCACTGGGCCAAGCATCCGTCTTGATTACCCGGGACAGGGAAGCCCACTCTGCTACTGCTCCATCCCACAGCTGAGTCCCAAATGGCAACCTATTCCCTATTGAGATCCCTACTTTTGGCCAGAGCCTCATGGGCCCTGGTCAAGAGTAGTGCACTATGTAGGGAATAGGGTGCCATTTGGGACGCAGTCCACCTCTATTTATTTAACCTTCCTTTTGAGAGGGAGTCATGCTGAGACCAAGGTCAATATACACTATCCCAGGGCTCTCCAACCCTGTTCCTGGAGAGCTACTGTTCTTTAGGTTTTGGCTCCAATCCCAATCTAGCACACCTGATTCTAATAATTAGCTGGTTGATAAGCTGAATCAGGTTAGCTACAACTGGGGTTGGAGTGAAAACCTACAGAAACAGGGGTGGAGAGCCCTGCACTATACACAGCAATATACACGTCAATATTCACATCAATACATGAAAAGCTAAATTTAATCATGAAAAAAAAAAAAAAAAAAACATTCTTCAGTAAAAAGGTCATCAGACTTTTGAATTGCCCTAGTGTAGTGGTCACCAACCTTTTCTGAGTCAAGATCACTTTCTGAGTCAAAATGCAAGCCGAGATCTACCGCTCAGATTTTCTTTTAACATTACTTAAAAAACGTAAGCCTATGCAACATGAACCTAATAAAAACAGTACTGTAGCAATGAGGTTTGTGCAGTAAGCTATAGGCCCAATACATTATCACCGCATATTGGCTTTGCTTGAATTTCCCTGCCAATGCATTGTTGTTCGGACCATTTAAAAAAGATATACAGTATATTTCAACATTTGAGGTAGACTATAGGATAACACCGGTAATAGATCAGTTGTTGAATTATTTGAGAGGCACAGCTGAGTGAGCATTATTTTAAATAATTTCCTTTTTTATTATTTTACTGGGCTGATGGTGCCTGCATCTGAAGGTCAGTCTCAGAGGAGGGAGAGAGCAGCAGACTCTGAGGGTCCTCCTCTCAACATCCCTCCGCTCTCCCTTTCCTCCGCTGACACTGACCAAAAATGGACACCGTCTTCCAGCTGATGGCGAAACTCGAGTCGCACCGCATTATTTCTGGCTCATACACTAATTAATGTTGTTACTCCTATGACCAGAAAAAGGGAAATATTCCTCGATATTAAAAAAGACCGAAGCCGCTAATAATAACAACAACGCGAGCCTATAGATACACTTTCCTACTCATTCATTACAGCTGCAGTGCTGGTTGTAGCACGAGTGGAAGTAGGGAGAAAGCACATTTTATGGCTTATTAAAGTGTTGAATAGAAAGCGTTGACAGTGCTGATTAAGAACTTAAACATGAACTCACTCATAAAAACAGTAGCTCTTTGCTGTATTCGTTGACAGTTTCTCTCTAGTCATGGTTTTAAACATTTTGAAGTCTCACAGTATCAACTTTGCTGTAGATTTATTTGATGTCTACTACGTTACTGCAAACACGGTAATCTGAGCCATCCGATTGGCCAACAGTGTGAGAGGAATAAAAAAAGAAATAGGAACGCAAGGCTTTATTGTTGGGTTTTTTACAGAAATGTTTGGCGATCGACTAGGAATGCCTTAGAGATCGATCAGTCGATCGTGATCGACCTCTTGGTGACCACTTCCCTAGAGGCACCAATTCACCCAATTTAGGAAGCCTTGGAGATTATTCCACATGTAAGGTGCAAAAAAACTAAAAGCAGATTTCCTAACTCAGTGGAGATTAAAGGTATCTCCAGCGTTAGCCGTCCCTAAGAACGGTTCTGGAATCTCGTACGTCTGTAACAATGACGTAAGGTCCGGCGGAAGATTATGCAGGAGGGCTTTATAAATCAAAAGAGTGCAATTAATGCATCGATCTATGAGACTTCAAAGAGGGCCAGCCTACTTTCGCACTATGATAAAATGCGTCCAATGGATTCAATACAGTGGTAGCTGCATTCATATTATAGACAATATCACAATAGTCTATAACCGGTATGAATGTTGACCGATTGATTTGTTTTCTGCTATTAAATGAAAGGAAAGACCTATTCCAGACAGAATCTTCCCTCCTACCACTAGGATGGTAATCAGTGGTGGTTTGTGATTGGCTGAATACCCTTCGCTGGGCGGGTTCATATTGTCAACAAAGCACATGACAGAATTATTATGCCAAGTTTTCAAATTACCCGTTGTTTCTTTGGGAAAATATATAAAGTGATCTGTGCATTTGAAGAACAGCTTAAATACACCTATTTCACTTTTGCATGTGTAGTATCTAAACAGTTTATGACTTTGCTGATGTTTGCAAATGGTGTGTTAGAGGAAGTTGACTCAGCTTGCGGAAGCATCTGGAAAGCATTACTATAGGGGCCCCCTAAAACAGAGGAAGTCTGTTATGTGAAGGCCAGGGATTGGTCTGTAGGAAAACCACGCATATTATGTTACATATTATAAATACCATGGTTGGAACAAAGGACGGAGAGAAATAACATATTAGAGATTGGGTCAGTTGTTCTCCAGATGTCTGCAGGAGTCTGTAAATTGACGCTGAAATCTTTGATGTAATAAACCATTATAATCAAGGACAGTTTCAGCGGATTTCTTGTAATCACAGCATAATTAGCATCGTTATTTCGATACCACACATGTAAACAGAAGCACCACTGCTGCCCATGCTGCCAATGTGGGTTCTATTTTTAGAACTAGTCACAAACATTGCAGCCAGCTCAACAGTGTTCCAGCTCAACAGTGTTCCAGCTCAACAGTGCATCTGACGGTGACACAAATACAAGGAAAACGCAACAAGCACAGATATGACAAGTAAAAACACATTTTTAAACTGGGGATAGCTAGCTAGCATAATGTCACAAGCATGATGAGCTCGCCAGTAACTTTAATTACACTTGAAATAGAGTGTTGAGGAGGAGGAGGAACTCCATGGACCAATCGTGTCCGGAAGTAATTTAGTCATTTATTGTAGTCATTGTGCTCTGTAGAGCTGCTTTTTTCATGAGTTTTCTCGTGTCAATTAACTTGTGACATTCCTGGATTACTCATTATATTAATAAAGTTCGATTTAATCAACAAATACATTTCAAATAGTCAATTTAAAAAAGGCTAAGGGTACAAGACTGTGTACATATCTGGCTGTGTTGGCAAAATCACAACATTTCCCATCGAGCCATGCGGGGAGAGGCTGCCCGTTGTCACAGTTCCAAGACCAGTCAGAAACGTCCAGCTAACCCTACGCCAATGACGCCGGTGGATCTCAAAACTGAACTTAGATCTGCGTTAAGTAGCAATGATATCCTTCGCCACCGTCGTCTTACGACAGATATCTCGAACCAGTTTCTTAGTAAAATTATTGTAGAACTAGCAAAGGAGTTTTGAATGGGAGGGTGCAGTATTTCAATGAGGACGAAAACTAGCATAGTTCAGCTACCCAGTTAGTTTAGCCAGGGAAAACCAGGGAAATGAGCTCGGGCATAGTGCGCATGTGAACCCATGCACACTAGGCTAATTCGGGAGACAGATTGTAGTTTTATGCCCTGCTATCAGGAGCTGGCACTAAAGGTTTGATTAAACAATTCAGAGACTGAAACTAATAATCAGATGACTTATATTTAAGGAGAGCGAATCAATATACTGTACAGTACAATCCCAAAATCAGATGTAACTGTCAATCGTAAAACAAAGCTTAAAATGATGTTTGAGTAAACCCTGAACAGAGAAAATGAATTAAGTTTCTTCTGAACACGGTAGACTCCTCCTCCTCACCACTGCCTAGTGTCCTACTCACTGAGGTATGATATGAACTGGAGACTCCGTCCAAGATGTCCGACCGTTGTTTTCAATGTAATCTACTCATGTTCGCATACGCTGATTCATGGACCCTCTATATCTGGGTTGCATCCGGTTTATACGAACCAACATCACATGCGCACTAGCAATCAGTGCGCACAGGGAGAACTGCAAGCAGCGACAACGTCATCACGTCATCCAAAAACATGGCAGACATTGGATGAATATAAAATGTGAATATCTTTGGCTGTGAATGATGAAGGAAAAAAATTGGCCTCTGCGACAATTATTTGAATATTAAATGTATGTTTTGTGCACAAAGGTGATGGATAAAGTGTCTTCTTGGGAATGTTAAAATCTGACTTCTCTATGCGGCCCAGAAATTGTCTTTCTGGGCCGGGCGACAGTTAAACTGCAGTACCGAAGCAAAACTGTAGGAGCAGTGGAAACCATGCTTCTAGACCAGAACCCTGGCCCCTTGGTCCCACTAGCTAGCATCTTACGCAGGGGAAATAAAAAACTGTGTTGCGAATTGTGCACAGCCACAGAGTCATATATTTTATTTAGTAAAACAAATATATACAGTACCAGTCAAAAGTTTGAGGGTTTTTCTTTATTTTTACTATTTTCTACATTGTAGAATAATAGTGAAGACATCAAAACTATGAAATAACACATATGGAATCATGTAGTAACCAAAAAAGTGTTAAACAAATCAAAATATATTTTAGATTTTAGATTCTTCAAAGTAGCCACCCTTTGCCTTGATGACAGCGATTTGCGGCTCTTGGAATTCTCTCAACCAGCTTCACCTGGAATGCTTTTCCAACAGTCTTGAAGGAGTTCCCACATATGCTGAGCACTTGTTGGCTACTTTTCCTTCGCTCTGCGGTCCAACTCATCCCAAACCATCTCAATTGGGTTGAGGTCGGGTGATTGTGGAGGCCAGGTCATCTGATGCAGCACTCCATAACTCTCCTTGGTCAAATAGCCCTTACTCAGCCTGGAGGTGTGTTGGGTCATTGGCCTGTTGAAAAGCAAATGATAGTCCCGCTAAGCGCAAACCAGATGGGATGGCTTATCGCTGCAAAATGCTGTGGTAGAATGCTGGTTACGTGTGCCTTGAATTTTAAATAAATCACAGACAGTGTCAGCAGCAAAGCACCCCCACACCATCACACCTCCTCCTCCATGCGTCACGGTGTGAACCACACATGTGGAGATCATCCGTTCACCTTCTTTGAGTCTCATAAAGACACGCAGTTGGAATCAAAAATCTCAAATTTGGATTCATCAGACCAAAGGACAGATTTCCACCGGTCTAATGTCCATTGCTCGTGTTTCTTGGCCCAAGCAAGTCTCTTCTTCTTATTGGTGTCCTTTAGTAGTGGTTTCTTTGCATCAATTCGACCATGAAGGCCTGATTCACGCAGTCTCCTCTGAACAGTTGATGTTGAGATGTGTCTGTTACTTGAACTCTGTGAAGCATTTATTTGGGCTGCAATTTCTGAGGCTGGTAACTCTGATGAATTTATCTTCTGCAGTAGAGGTAACTCTGGGTCTTCCTTTCCTATGGCGGTCCTCATCAGAGCCAGTTTCATCTAGCGCTTGATGGTTTTTGCGACTGCATGTGAAGAAACTTTCAAAGTTCTTGAAATTGTACAGATTGACTGACCTTCATGTCTTAAAGTAATAATGGACTATCATTTCTCTTTGCTTATTTGAGCTGTTCTTGCCATAATATGGACTTATCTTCTGTATACCAACCCTACCTTGTCACAACACAACTGAAAGGCTCAAATGAAAATCCACAAATTAACTTTTAACCAGGCACACTAGTCTCTCCTCCTCCCTCGATACCTCAGTCTCTTCTCCTCCCTCCATACCTCAGTGTCTCCTCCCTCCATACCTCAGTCTCTCTACTCCTCCATACCCTAGTCTCTACTCCTCCCTCCATACCTCAGTCTCTTCTCCTCCCTCCATTCATCAGTGTCTCCTCCTCCCTCCATACCTCAGTCTCTCTCCTCCCTCCATACCTGTCTCTCCTCCTCCCTCCATACCTCAGTCTCTCTCCTCCCTCCATACCTCAGTCTCTCTCCTCCCTTCATACCTCAGTCTCTCCTCCTCCCTCGAAACCTCAGTCTCTCCTCCTCCCTCCATACCTCAGTCTCTACTCCTCCCTCCATACCTCAGTCTCTCTCCTCCCTCCATACCTCAGTCTCTCACCTCCCTCCACACCTCAGTCTCTCCTCCTCCCTCCATACCCCAGTCTCTCTCCTCCCTCCATACCTGTCTCTCTCGCCCTCTATACCTCAGTCTCTCTCCTCCCTCCATACCCAGGTGTCTCCTCCTCCCTCCACACCTCAGTCTCTCCTCCTCCCTCCATACCTTAGTCACTCTCCTCCCTCCATACCTCAGTCTCTCTCCTCCCTCCATACATCAGTCTCTCCTCCTCCCTCCATACCTCAGTCTCTCTCCTCCCTCTATACCTCAGTCTCTCTCCTCCCTCCATATCTCAGTCTCTCCTAATCCCTCCATACCTCAGTCTCTCTCCTCCCTCCATACCTCAGTCTCTCTCCTCCCTCCATACCTCAGTCTCTCTCCTCCCTCCATACCTCAGTCTCTCTCCTCCCTCCATACCTCAGTCTCTCTCCTCCCTCCACACCTCAATCTCTCCTCCTCCCTACATACCTCAGTCTCTCTCCTCCCTCCATACCTCAGTCTCTCTACTCCCTCCATACCTGTCTCTCTCCCACTCCATACCTCAGTCTCTCTCCTCCCACCATACCCTAGTGTCTCCTCCTCCCTCCATACCTCAGTCTCTTCTCCTCCCTCCATACCTCAGTGTCTCCTCCTCCCTCCATACCTCAGTCTCTCCTCCTCCCTATATACCTCAGTCACTCTCCTCCCGTCATACCTCAGTCTCTCTCCTCCCTCCATACCTCAGTCTCTCTCCTCCATCTACACCTCAATCTCTCTCCTCCCTCCATACCTGTCTCTCTCCCACTCCATACCTCAGTCTCTCTCCTCCCTCCATACCCTAGTGTCTCATCCTCCCTCCATACCTCAGTCTCTTCTCCTCCCTCCATACCTCAGAGTTCTCCTCCTCCCTCCATACCTCAGTCTCTCTCCTCCCTCCATACCTGGCTCTCCTCTTCCCTCCATACATCAGTCTCTCTCCTCCCTCCATAACTCAGTCTCTCCTCCTCCCTCCATACCTCAGTATCTCCTCTTCCCTCCATACCTCAGTCTCTCTCCTCCCTCCATACCTCAATCTCTCTTCCTCCCTCCATACCACAGTCTCTCTCCTCCCTCCACACCTCAGTCTCTCCACCCTCCATACCTCAGTCTCTCTCCTCCCTCCATACCTGTCTCTCTCACCCTCCATACCTCAGTCTCTCTCCTCCCTCCATACCCTAGTGTCTCCTCCTCCCTCCACACCTCAGTCTCTCCTCCTCCCTCCATACCTCAGTCTCTCCCCTCCCTCTATACCTCAGTCTCTCTCCTCCCTCCATACCTGTCTCTGTCCCACTCCATACCTCAGTCTCTCTCCTCCCTCCATACACTAGTGTCTCTTCCTACATTTACATTTTTTTTTTTTTACATTCCTCCCTCCCTCTTTTTTACATTCCTCCCTCTATACCTCAGTCTCTCTCCTCCCTCCATACCTTATTCTCTCTGCTCCCTCCATACCTCAGTCTCTCTCCTCCCTCCATTCCTCAGTGTCTCCTCGTCCCTCCATACCTCAGTCTCTCTCCTCCCTCCATACCTGTCTCTCCTCCTCCCTCCATACCTCAGTCTCTCTCCTCCCTTCATACCTCAGTCTCTCCTCCTCCCTCGAAACCTCAGTCTCTCCTCCTCCCTCCATACCTCAGTCTCTACTCCTCCCTCCATACCTCAGTCTCTCTCCTCCCTCCATACCTCAGTCTCTCACCTCCCTCCACACCTCAGTCTCTCCTCATCCCTCCATACCCCAGTCTCTCTCCTCCCTCCATACCTGTCTCTCTCGCCCTCTATACCTCAGTCTCTCTCCTCCCTCCATACCCAGGTGTCTCCTTCTCCCTCCACACCTCAGTCTCTCCTCCTCCCTCCATACCTTAGTCACTCTCCTCCCTCCATACCTCAGTCTCTCTCCTCCCTCCATACATCAGTCTCTCCTCCTCCCTCCATACCTCAGTCTCTCTCCTCCCTCCATACCTCAGTCTCTCTCCTCCCTCCATATCTCAGTCTCTCCTAATCCCTCCATACCTCAGTCTCTCTCCTCCCTCCATACATAGGTCTCTCCTCCTCCCTCCATACCTCAGTCTCTCTCCTCCCTCCATACCTCAGTCTCTCTCCTCCCTCCGTACCTCAGTCTCTCCTAATCCCTCCAGTACCTCAGTCTCTCTCCTCCCTCCATACCTCAGTCTCTCTACTCCCTCCATACCTGTCTCTCTCCCACTCCATACCTCAGTCTCTCTCCTCCCTCCATACCCTAGTGTCTCCTCCTCCCTCCATACCTCAGTCTCTTCTCTTCCCTCCATACATCAGTCTCTCTCCTCCCTCCATACCTCAGTCTCTCCTCCTCCCTATATACCTCAGTCACTCTCCTCCCGTCATACCTCAGTCTCTCTCCTCCCTCCATACCTCAGTCTCTCTCCTCCCTCTACACCTCAATCTCTCTCCTCCCTCCATACCTGTCTCTCTCCCACTCCATACCTCAGTCTCTCTCCTCCCTCCATACCCTAGTGTCTCCTCCTCCCTCCATACCTCAGTCTCTTCTCCTCCCTCCATACCTCAGTGTCTCCTCCTCCCTCCATACCTCAGTCTCTCTCCTCCCTCCATCCCTGGCTCTCCTCTTCCCTCCATACATCAGTCTCTCTCCTCCCTCCATAACTCAGTCTCTCCTCCTCCCTCGAAACCTCAGTCTCTCCTCCTCCCTCCATACCTCAGTATCTCCACTTCCCTCCATACCTCAGTCTCTCTCCTCCCTCCATACCTCAATCTCTCTTCCTCCCTCCATACCACAGTCTCTCTCCTCCCTCCACACCTCAGTCTCTCCACCCTCCATACCTCAGTCTCTCTCCTCCCTCCATACCTGTCTCTCTCGCCCTCCATACCTCAGTCTCTCTCCTCCCTCCATACCCTAGTGTCTCCTCCTCCCTCCACACCTCAGTCTCTCCTCCTCCCTCCATACCTCAGTCTCTCTCCTCCCTCTATACCTCAGTCTCTCTCCTCCCTCCATACCTGTCTCTGTCCCACTCCATACCTCAGTCTCTCTCCTCCCTCCATACACTAGTGTCTCTTCCTCCCTCTATACCTCTGTCTCTCTCCTCCCTCCATACCTTATTCTCTCTGCTCCCTCCATACCTCAGTCTCTCTCCTCCCTCCATTCCTCAGTGTCTCCTCGTCCCTCCATACCTCAGTCTCTCTCCTCCCTCCATACCTGTCTCTCCTCCTCCCTCCATACCTCAGTCTCTACTCCTCCCTCCATACCTCAGTCTCTCTCCTCCCTCCATACCTCAGTCTCTCACCTCCCTCCACACCTCAGTCTCTCCTCATCCCTCCATACCCCAGTCTCTCTCCTCCCTCCATACCTGTCTCTCTCGCCCTCTATACCTCAGTCTCTCTCCTCCCTCCATACCCAGGTGTCTCCTTCTCCCTCCACACCTCAGTCTCTCCTCCTCCCTCCATACCTTAGTCACTCTCCTCCCTCCATACCTCAGTCTCTCTCCTCCCTCCATACCTCAGTCTCTCCTCCTCCCTCCATACCTCAGTCTCTCTCCTCCCTCCATACCTCAGTCTCTCTCCTCCCTCCATATCTCAGTCTCTCCTAATCCCTCCATACCTCAGTCTCTCTCCTCCCTCCATACATAGGTCTCTCCTCCTCCCTCCATACCTCAGTCTCTCTCCTCCCTCCATACCTCAGTCTCTCTCCTCCCTCCGTACCTCAGTCTCTCCTAATCCCTCCGTACCTCAGTCTCTCTCCTCCCTCCATACCTCAGTCTCTCTACTCCCTCCATACCTGTCTCTCTCCCACTCCATACCTCAGTCTCTCTCCTCCCTCCATACCCTAGTGTCTCCTCCTCCCTCCATACCTCAGTCTCTTCTCCTCCCTCCATACCTCAGTGTCTCCTCCTCCCTCCATACCTCAGTCTCTCCTCCTCCCTATATACCTCAGTCACTCTCCTCCCGTCATACCTCAGTCTCTCTCCTCCCTCCATACCTCAGTCTCTCTCCTCCCTCTACACCTCAATCTCTCTCCTCCCTCCATACCTGTCTCTCTCCCACTCCATACCTCAGTCTCTTCTCCTCCCTCCATACCTCAGAGTTCTCCTCCTCCCTCCATACCTCAGTCTCTCTCCTCCCTCCATACCTCAGTGTCTCCTCCTCCCTCCATACCACAGTCTCTCTCCTCCCTCCATCCCTGGCTCTCCTCTTCCCTCCATACATCAGTCTCTCTCCTCCCTCCATAACTCAGTCTCTCCTCCTCCCTCGAAACCTCAGTCTCTCCTCCTCCCTCCATACCTCAGTATCTCCACTTCCCTCCATACCTCAGTCTCTCTCCTCCCTCCATACCTCAATCTCTCTTCCTCCCTCCATACCACAGTCTCTCTCCTCCCTCCACACCTCAGTCTCTCCACCCTCCATACCTCAGTCTCTCTCCTCCCTCCATACCTGTCTCTCTCGCCCTCCATACCTCAGTCTCTCTCCTCCCTCCATACCCTAGTGTCTCCTCCTCCCTCCACACCTCAGTCTCTCCTCCTCCCTCCATACCTCAGTCTCTCTCCTCCCTCTATACCTCAGTCTCTCTCCTCCCTCCATACCTGTCTCTGTCCCACTCCATACCTCAGTCTCTCTCCTCCCTCCATACACTAGTGTCTCTTCCTCCCTCTATACCTCTGTCTCTCTCCTCCCTCCATACCTTATTCTCTCTGCTCCCTCCATACCTCAGTCTCTCTCCTCCCTCCATTCCTCAGTGTCTCCTCGTCCCTCCATACCTCAGTCTCTCTCCTCCCTCCATACCTGTCTCTCCTCCTCCCTCCATACCTCAGTCTCTCTCCTCCCTCCATACCTCAGTCTCTCTCCTCCCTCCATACCTCAGTCTCTCTCCTCCCTCCATACCCCAGTCTCTCTCCTCCCTCCATACTTCAGTCTCTCTCCTCCCTCCATACCTGTCTCTCCTCCTCTCTCCATACCTCAGTGTCTCTTCCTCCCTCCATACCTCAGTGTATACTCCTCTCTCCATACCTCAGTCTCTCTTCCTCCCAACATACCTCAGTGTCTCCTCCTCCCTCCATACCTCAGTCTCTCTCCTCCCTCAATACCTGTCTCTCCTCCTCCCTCCATTCCTCAGTCTCTCCTCCTCCCTCCATACCTCAGTGTCTCTTCCTCCTTCCATACAACAGTGTATCCTCCTCCCTCCATACCTCAGTCTCTCTCCTCCCTCCATACCTCAGTCTCTCTCCTCCCTCCATACCTGTCTCTCCTCCTCCCTCCATACCCCAGTCTCTCCTCCTCCCTCCATACCTCAGTGTCTCTTCCTCCTTCCATACCTCAGTGTATCCTCCTATCTCCATACCTCAGTCACTCTCCTCCCTCCATACCTCAGTCTCTCTCCTCCCTCCATACCTGTCTCTCCTCCTCCCTCCATGCCCCAGTCTCTCTCCTCCCTCCATACCTTAGTCTCTCTCCTGCTCTCTCCATACCTCAGTCTCTCTTCCTCCCACCATACCTCAGTGTCTCTTCCTCCCTCCATACCTCAGTGTATCCTCCTCCCTCCATACCTCAGTCTCTCTTCTCCCTCGACACCTCAGTGTCTCCTCCTCCCTCCATACCTCAGTCTCTCTCCTCCCTCCATACCTGTCTCTCCTCCTCCCTCCATACCTCAGTCTCTCTCCTCCCTCCATACCTCAGTCTCTCTCCTCCCTCCACACATCAGTCTCTCCTCCTCCCTCCATACCTCAGTCTCTCCTCCCTCCATACCCCAGTCTCTCCTCCTCCTTCCATACCCTATTGTCTCCTCCTCCCTCCATACCTCAGTCTCTCCTCCTCCCTCCATACCTCAGTCTCTCCTCCTCCCTCCATACCTCAGTCTCTCTCCTCCCTCCATACCTGTCTCTCCTCCTCCCTCCATACCTCAGTCTCTCTCCTCCCTCCATACCTCAGTCTCTCTCGCTCCCTCCATACCTCAGTCTCTCCTCCTCCCTCGAAACCTCAGTCTCTCCTCCTCCCTCCATACCTCAGTCTCTACTCCTCCCTCCATACCTCAGTCTCTCTCCTCCCTCCATACCTCAGTCTCTCACCTCCCTCCACCTCAGTCTCTCCTCCTCCCTCCATACCCCAGTCTCTCTCCTCCCTCCATACCTGTCTCTCTCGCCCTCTATACCTCAGTCTCTCTCCTCCCTCCATACCCAGGTGTCTCCTCCTCCCTCCACACCTCAGTCTCTCCTCCTCCCTCCATACCTTAGTCACTCTCCTCCCTCCATACCTCAGTCTCTCTCCTCCCTCCATACATCAGTCTCTCCTCCTCCCTCCATACCTCAGTCTCTCTCCTCCCTCCATACCTCAGTCTCTCTCCTCCCTCCATATCTCAGTCTCTCCTAATCCCTCCATACCTCAGTCTCTCTCCTCCCTCCATACCTCAGTCTCTCTCCTCCCTCCATACCTCAGTCTCTCTCCTCCCTCCATACCTCAGTCTCTCCTCCTCCCTCCATACCTCAGTCTCTCTCCTCCCTCCATACCTGTCTCTCTCGCCCTCTATACCTCAGTCTCTCTCATCCCTCCATACCCTAGTGTCTCCTCCTCCCTCCACACCTCAGTCTCTCCTCCTCCCTCTATACCTCAGTCACTCTCTTCCCTCCATACCTCAGTCTCTCTCCTCCCTCATTACATCAGTCTCTCCTCCTCCCTCCATACCTCAGTCTCTCTCCTCCCTCCATACCTCAGTCTCTCTCCTCCCTCCATACCTCAGTCTCTCCTAATCCCTCCCTACCTCAGTCTCTCTCCTCCCTCCACACCTCAATCTCTCCTCCTCCCTACATACCTCAGTCTCTCTCCTCCCTCCATACCTCAGTCTCTCTCCTCCCTCCATACCTGTCTCTCTCGCCCTCCATACCTCAGTCTCTCTCCTCCCTCCATACCTAGTGTCTCCTCCTCCCTCCACCTCAGTCTCTCCTCCTCCCTCCATACCTCAGTCTCTCTCCTCCCTCCATACCTGTCTCTCTCGCCCTCCATACCTCAGTCTCTCTCCTCCCTCCATACCCTAGTGTCTCCTCCTCCCTCCACACCTCAGTCTCTCCTCCTCCCTCCATACCTCAGTCTCTCCCCTCCCTCTATACCTCAGTCTCTCTCCTCCCTCCATACCTGTCTCTGTCCCCCTCCATACCTCAGTCTCTCTCCTCCCTCCATACCCTAGTGTCTCCTCCTCCCTCCATACCTCAGTCTCTTCTCCTCCCTCCATACCTCAGTCTCTCTCCTCCCTTCATACCTCAGTCTCTCCTCCTCCCTCGAAACCTCAGTCTCTCCTCCTCCCTCCATACCTCAGTCTCTACTCCTCCCTCCATACCTCAGTCTCTCTCCTCCCTCCATACCTCAGTCTCTCACCTCCCTCCACACCTCAGTCTCTCCTCCTCCCTCCATACCCCAGTCTCTCTCCTCCCTCCATACCTGTCTCTCTCGCCCTCTATACCTCAGTCTCTCTCCTCCCTCCATACCCAGGTGTCTCCTCCTCCCTCCACACCTCAGTCTCTCCTCCTCCCTCCATACCTTAGTCTCTCTCCTCCCTCCATACCTCAGTCTCTCTCCTCCCTCCATACATCAGTCTCTCCTCCTCCCTCCATACCTCAGTCTCTCTCCTCCCTCCATACCTCAGTCTCTCTCCTCCCTCCATATCTCAGTCTCTCCTAATCCCTCCATACCTCAGTCTCTCTCCTCCCTCCATACCTCAGTCTCTCTCCTCCCTCCATACCTCATTCTCTCTCCTCCCTCCATACCTCAGTCTCTCCTCCTCCCTCCATACCTCAGTCTCTCTCCTCCCTCCATACCTGTCTCTCTCGCCCTCTATACCTCAGTCTCTCTCCTCCCTCCACATCCTAGTGTCTCCTCCTCCCTCCACACCTCAGTCTCTCCTCCTCCCTCTATACCTCAGTCACTCTCCTCCCTCCATACCTCAGTCTCTCTCCTCCCTCATTACATCAGTCTCTCCTCCTCCCTCCATACCTCAGTCTCTCTCCTCCCTCCATACCTCAGTCTCTCTCCTCCCTCCATGCCTCAGTCTCTCCTAATCCCTCCCTACCTCAGTCTCTCTCCTCCCTCCCACCTCAATCTCTCCTCCTCCCTACATACCTCAGTCTCTCTCCTCCCTCCATACCTCAGTCTCTCTCCTCCCTCCATACCTGTCTCTCTCGCCCTCCATACCTCAGTCTCTCTCCTCCCTCCATACCCTAGTGTCTCCTCCTCCCTCCACACCTCAGTCTCTCTCCTCCCTCCATACCTCAGTCTCTCTCCTCCCTCCATACCTCAGTCTCTCTGTCCCTCCATACCTCAGTCTCTCTCCTCCCTCCATACCCTAGTGTCTCCTCCTCCCTCCCACCTCAGTCTCTCCTCCTCCCTCCATGCCTCAGTCTCTCCCCTCCCTCCATACCTCAGTCTCTCTCCTCCCTCCATACCTGTCTCTGTCCCTCCATACCTCAGTCTCTCTCCTCCCTCCATACCTAGTGTCTCCTCCTCCCTCCATACCTCAGTCTCTTCTCCTCCCTCCATACCTCAGTGTCTCCTCCTCCCTCCATACCTCAGTCTCTCCTCCCCCTATATACCTCAGTCACTCTCCTCCCGTCATACCTCAGTCTCTCTCCTCCCTCCATACCTCAGTCTCTCTCCTCCCTCTACCTCAATCTCTCTCCTCCCTCCATACCTGTCTCTCTCCCCCTCCATACCTCAGTCTCTCTCCTCCCTCCATACCTAGTGTCTCTCCTCCCTCCATACCTCAGTCTCTTCTCCTCCCTCCATACCTCAGAGTTCTCCTCCTCCCTCCATACCTCAGTCTCTCTCCTCCCTCCATACCTGGCTCTCCTCTTCCCTCCATACCTCAGTCTCTCTCCTCCCTCCATACCTGGCTCTCGTCTTCCCTCCATACATCAGTCTCTCTCCTCCCTCCATAACTCAGTCTCTCCTCCTCCCTCGAAACCTCAGTCTCTCCTCCTCCCTCCACACCTCAGTCTCTCCTCCTCCCTCCATACCTTAGTCACTCTCCTCCCTCCATACCTCAGTCTCTCTCCTCCCTCCATACATCAGTCTCTCCTCCTCCCTCCATACCTCAGTCTCTCTCCTCCCTCCATACCTCAGTCTCTCTCCTCCCTCCATATCTCAGTCTCTCCTAATCCCTCCATACCTCAGTCTCTCTCCTCCCTCCCATACCTCAGTCTCTCTCCTCCCTCCATACCTCAGTCTCTCTCCTCCCTCCATGCCTCAGTCTCTCCTCTCCCTCCATACCTCAGTCTCTCTCCTCCCTCCATACCTGTCTCTCTCGCCCTCTATACCTCAGTCTCTCTCATCCCTCCATACCCTAGTGTCTCCTCCTCCCTCCACACCTCAGTCTCTCCTCCTCCCTCTATACCTCAGTCTCTCTCTTCCCTCCATACCTCAGTCTCTCTCCTCCCTCCATTACATCAGTCTCTCCTCCTCCCTCCATACCTCAGTCTCTCTCCTCCCTCCATGCCTCAGTCTCTCTCCTTTCTCCATACCTCAGTCTCTCTTCTTCCCTCCATACCCCAGTCTCTCTCCTCCCTCCACAACTCAGTCTCTCCTCCTCCCTCCATAACTCATTCTCTCTCCTCCCTCCATACCTCAGCCTCTCTCCTCCCTCCATACCTGTCTCTCTCCCACTTCATACCTCAGTATCTCTCCTCCCTCCATACCCTAGTGTCTCCTCCTCCCTCCACAGCTCAGTCTCTCCTCCTCCCTCCAGACCTCAGTCTCTCTCCTCCCTCCATACCTGTCTCTCTCGCCCTCCATACCTCAGTCTCTCTCCTCCCTCCATACCCTAGTGTCTCCTCCTCCCTCCACGCCTCAGTCTCTCCTCCTCCCTCCATACCTCATCTCTCTCCTCCCTCCTATACCTCAGCTCTCTCTCCTCCCTCCATACCTGTCTCTGTCCCCCTCCCATACTCAGTCTCTCTCCTCCCTCCATACCCTAGTGTCTCCTCCTCCCTCCATACCTCAGTCTCTTCTCCTCCCTCCATACCTCAGTGTCTCCTCCTCCCTCCATACCTCAGTCTCTCTCCTCCCTTCATACCTCAGTCTCTCCTCCTCCCTCGAAACCTCAGTCTCTCTCCTCCCTCCATACCTCAGTCTTTCTCCTCCCTCTACACCTCAATCTCTCTCCTCCCTCCATACCTGTCTCTCTCCCCCTCCATACCTCAGTCTCTCTCCTCCCTCCATACCCTAGTGTCTCCTCCTCCTCCATACCTCAGTCTCTTCTCCTCCCTCCATACCTCAGAGTTCTCCTCCTCCCTCCATACCTCAGTCTCTCTCCTCCCTCCATACCTGGCTCTCCTCTTCCCTCCATACCTCAGTCTCTCTCCTCCCTCCATACCTGGCTCTCCTCTTCCCTCCATACCTCAGTCTCTCTCCTCCCTCCATAACTCAGTCTCTCTCCTCCCTCGAAACCTCAGTCTCTCCTCCTCCCTCCATACCTCAGTATCTCCTCTTCCCTCCATACTCAGTCTCTCTCCTCCCTCCATACCTCAATCTCTCTTCCTCCCTCCATACCCCAGTCTCTCTCCTCCCTCCCCTCAGTCTCTCCACCCTCCATGCCTCAGTCTCTCTCCTCCCTCCCATACCTGTCTCTCTCGCCCTCCATACCTCAGTCTCTCTCCTCCCTCCATGCCCTAGTGTCTCCTCCTCCCTCCCCACCTCAGTCTCTCCTCCTCCCCTCCATACATCAGTCTCTCCCTCCCCCTCTATACCTCAGTCTCTCTCCTCCCTCCATACCTGTCTCTGTCCCACTCCATACCTCAGTCTCTCTCCTCCCTCCATACACTAGTGTCTCTTCCTCCCTCTATACCTCAGTCTCTCTCCTCCCTCCATACCTTATTCTCTCTGCTCCCTCCATACCTCAGTCTCTCTCCTCCCTCCATACCTGTCTCTCCTCCTCCCTCCATACCTCAGTCTCTCTCCTCCCTTCATACCTCAGTCTCTCCTCCTCCCTCGAAACCTCAGTCTCTCTCCTCCCTCCATACCTCAGTCTCTCCTCCTCCCTCCAAACCTCAGTCTCTCCTCTCCCTCCATACCTCAGTCTCTCTCCTCCCTCCATACCTCAGTCTCTCTCCTCCCTCCACACCTCAGTCTCTCCCGTCCCTCCACACCTCAGTCTCTCCTCATCCCTCCATGCCCCAGTCTCTCTCCTCCCTCCATACCTCAGGTTCTCCTTCTCCCTCCACCTCAGTCTCTCCTCCTCCCTCCATGCCTTAGTCCTCTCCTCCCTCCCATGCCTCAGTCTCTCTCCTCCCTCCATACCTCAGTCTCTCCTCCTCCCTCCATACCTCAGTCTCTCCTCCTCCCTCCATACCTCAGTCTCTCTCCTCCCTCCATACCTCAGTCTCTCCTAATCCCTCCATACCTCAGTCTCTCTCCTCCCTCCATACATAGGTCTCTCCTCCTCCCTCCATACCTCAGTCTCTCTCCTCCCTCCATACCTCAGTCTCTCTCCTCCCTCCGTACCTCAGTCTCTCCTAATCCCTCCATACCTCAGTCTCTCTCCTCCCTCCACACCTCAATCTCTCCTTCTCCCTACATACCTCAGTCTCTCTCCTCCCTCCATACCTCAGTCTCTCTCCTCCCTCCATACCCTAGTGTCTCCTCCTCCCTCCATACCTCAGTCTCTTCTCCTCCCTCCATACCTCAGTGTCTCCTCCTCCCTCCATACCTCAGTCTCTCCTCCTCCTCTATACCTCAGTCTCTCTCCTCCCATCATACCTCAGTCTCTCTCACTCCTCCATACCTCAGTCTCTCTCCTCCCTCTACACCTCAATCTCTCTCCTCCCTCCATACCTGTCTCTCTCCCTCCATACCTCAGTCTCTCTCCTCCCTCCATACCCTAGTGTCTCCTCCTCCCTCCATACCTCAGTCTCTTCTCCTCCCTCCATACCTCAGTCTCTCCTCCTCCCTCGAAACCTCAGTCTCTCCTCCTCCCTCCATACCTCAGTATCTCCTCTTCCCTCCATACCTCAGTCTCTCTCCTCCCTCCATACCTCAATCTCTCTTCCTCCCTCCATACCTCAGTCTCTCTCCTCCCTCCACACCTCAGTCTCTCCACCCTCCATACCTCAGTCTCTCTCCTCCCTCCATACCTGTCTCTCTCGCCCTCCATACCTCAGTCTCTCTCCTCCCTCCATACCCTAGTGTCTCCTCCTCCCTCCACACCTCAGTCTCTCCTCCTCCCTCCATACCCTAGTGTCTCCTCCTCCCTCCACACCTCAGTCTCTCCTCCTCCCTCCATACCTTATTCTCTCTGCTCCCTCCATACCTCAGTCTCTCTCCTCCCTCCATTCCTCAGTGTCTCCTCGTCCCTCCATACCTCAGTCTCTCTCCTCCCTCCATACCTGTCTCTCCTCCTCCCTCCATACCTCAGTCTCTCTCCTCCCTCCATACCTCAGTCTCTCCTCCTCCTCCAAACCTCAGTCTCTCCTCCTCCCTCCATACCTCAGTCTCTACTCCTCCCTCCATACCTCAGTCTCTCTCCTCCCTCCATACCTCAGTCTCTCACCTCCCTCCACACCTCAGTCTCTCCTCATCCCTCCATACCCCAGTCTCTCTCCTCCCTCCATACCCAGGTGTCTCCTTCTCCCTCCACACCTCAGTCTCTCCTCCTCCCTCCATACCTTAGTCACTCTCCTCCCTCCATACCTCAGTCTCTCTCCTCCCTCCATACATCAGTCTCTCCTCCTCCCTCCATACCTCAGTCTCTCTCCTCCCTCCATACCTCAGTCTCTCTCCTCCCTCCATATCTCAGTCTCTCCTAATCCCTCCATACCTCAGTCTCTCTCCTCCCTCCATACCTCAGTCTCTCCTCCTCCCTCCATACCTCAGTCTCTCTCCTCCCTCCATACCTCAGTCTCTCTCCTCCCTCCATACCTCAGTCTCTCCTAATCCCTCCATACCTCAGTCTCTCTCCTCCCTCCACACCTCAATCTCTCCTCCTCCCTACATACCTCAGTCTCTCTCCTCCCTCCATACCTCAGTCTCTCTACTCCCTCCATACCTGTCTCTCTCCCACTCCATACCTCAGTCTCTCTCCTCCCTCCATACACTAGTGTCTCCTCCTCCCTCCATACCTCAGTCTCTTCTCCTCCCTCCATACCTCAGTATCTCCTCCTCCCTCCATACCTCAGTCTCTCCTCCTCCCTATATACCTCAGTCACTCTCCTCCCGTCATACCTCAGTCTCTCTCCTCCCTCCATACCTCAGTCTCTCTCCTCCCTCTACACCTCAATCTCTCCTCCTCCATACCTGTCTCTCTCCACTCCATACCTCAGTCTCTCTCCTCCCTCCATACCCTAGTGTCTCCTCCTCCCTCCATACCTCAGTCTCTTCTCCTCCCTCCATACCTCAGTGTCTCCTCCTCCCTCCATACCTCAGTCTCTCTCCTCCCTCCATCCCTGGCTCTCCTCTTCCCTCCATACATCAGTCTCTCTCCTCCCTCCATAACTCAGTCTCTCCTCCTCCCTCGAAACCTCAGTCTCTCCTCCTCCCTCCATACCTCAGTATCTCCTCTTCCCTCCATACCTCAGTCTCTCTCCTCCCTCCATACCTCAATCTCTCTTCCTCCCTCCATACCACAGTCTCTCTCCTCCCTCCACACCTCAGTCTCTCCACCCTCCATACCTCAGTCTCTCTCCTCCCTCCATACCTGTCTCTCTCGCCCTCCATACCTCAGTCTCTCTCCTCCCTCCATACCCTAGTGTCTCCTCCTCCCTCCACACCTCAGTCTCTCCTCCTCCCTCCATACCTCAGTCTCTCTCCTCCCTCTATACCTCAGTCTCTCTCCTCCCTCCATACCTGTCTCTGTCCCACTCCATACCTCAGTCTCTCTCCTCCCTCCATACACTAGTGTCTCTTCCTCCCTCTATACCTCTGTCTCTCTCCTCCCTCCATACCTTATTCTCTCTGCTCCCTCCATACCTCAGTCTCTCTCCTCCCTCCATTCCTCAGTGTCTCCTCGTCCCTCCATACCTCAGTCTCTCTCCTCCCTCCATACCTGTCTCTCCTCCTCCCTCCATACCTCAGTCTCTCTCCTCCCTCCATACCTCAGTCTCTCTCCTCCCTCCATACCTCAGTCTCTCTCCTCCCTCCATACCCCAGTCTCTCTCCTCCCTCCATACCTCAGTCTCTCTCCTCCCTCCATACCTGTCTCTCCTCCTCTCTCCATACCTCAGTGTCTCTTCCTCCCTCCATACCTCAGTGTATACTCCTCTCTCCATACCTCAGTCTCTCTTCCTCCCACCATACCTCAGTGTCTCCTCCTCCCTCCATACCTCAGTCTCTCTCCTCCCTCCATACCTGTCTCTCCTCCTCCCTCCATTCCTCAGTCTCTCCTCCTCCCTCCATACCTCAGTGTCTCTTCCTCCTTCCATACCTCAGTGTATCCTCCTCCCTCCATACCTCAGTCTCTCTCCTCCCTCCATACCTCAGTCTCTCTCCTCCCTCCATACTGTCTCTCCTCCTCCCTCCATACCCTCAGTCTCTCCTCCTCCCTCCATACCTCAGTGTCTCTTCCTCCTTCCATACCTCAGTGTATCCTCCTCTCTCCATACCTCAGTCTCTCTCCTCCCTCCATACCTCAGTCTCTCTCCTCCTCCATACCTCAGTCTCTCCTCCTCCCTCCATGCCCTCAGTCTCTCTCCTCCCTCCATACCTTAGTCTCTCTCCTGCTCTCTCCATACCTCAGTCTCTCCTCCCTCCATACCCCAGTCTCTCCTCCTCCTTCCATACCCTATTGTCTCCTCCTCCCTCCATACCTCAGTCTCTCCTCCTCCCTCCATACCTCAGTCTCTCTCCTCCCTCCATACCTCAGTCTCTCTCCTCCCTCCACACCTCAGTCTCTCCTCCTCCCTCCATACCTCAGTCTCTCCTCCCTCCATACCCCAGTCTCTCCTCCTCCTTCCATACCCTATTGTCTCCTCCTCCCTCCATACCTCAGTCTCTCTCCTACCTCCATACCTCAGTCTCTCTTATCCCTCCATACCTCAGTGTCTCCTCCTCCCTCCATACCTCAGTCTCTCTCCTCCCTCCATACCTCAGTCTCTTTCTTCCCTCCACACCTCAGTCTCTCCTCCTCCCTCCATACCTCAGTCTCTCCTCCCTCCATACCTCAGTCTCTCCTCCTCCCTCCATACCTCAGTCCCTTCTCCTGCTCCCATTCCTCAGTGTCTCCTCCTCCCTCCATACCTCAGTCTCTCCTCCTCCCTATATACCTCAGTCACTCTCCTCCCGTCATACCTCAGTCTCTCTCCTCCCTCCATACCTCAGTCTCTCTCCTCCCTCCATACCTCAGTCTCTTCTCCTCCCTCCATACCTGTCTCTCCTCCTCCCTCCATACGTCAGTCTCTTCTCCTCCCTCCATACCTCAGTCTCTCTCCTCCCTCCATACCTCAGTCTCTCCTCCTCCCTCCATACCTCAGTCTCTCTCTCCCTCCATACCCCAGTCTCTCTCCTCCCTCCACACCTCAGTGTCTCTTCCTCCCTCCATACCTCAATGTATCCTCCTCCCTCCATACCTCAGTCTCTCTCCTCCCTCCATACCATAGTGTATCTTCCTCCCTCCATTCTTCAATGTATCCTCCTCCCTCCATACCTCAGTCTCTCTCCTCCCTCCATACCTGTCTCTCCTCCTCCCTCCATACCTCAGTCTCTCTCCTCCCTCCATACCTCAGTCTCTCCTCCTCCCTCCATACCTCAGTCTCTCTCCTCCCTCACCTCAGTCTCTCTCCTCCCTCCATACCTCAGTCTCTCTCCTCCCTCCATACCTCAGTCTCTCCTCCTCCCTCCATACCTCAGTGTCTCTTCCTCCCTCCATACCTCAGTGTCTCCTCTCTCCATACCTCAGTCTCTCTTCCTCCCACCATACCTCAGTGTCTCTTCCTCCATACCTCAGTCTCTCTCCTCCCTCCATACCTCAGTCTCTCTCCTCCCTCCATACCTCAGTCTCTCCTCCTCCCTCCATACCTCAGTGTCTCTTCCTCCTTCCATACCTCAGTGTATCCTCCTCCCTCCATACCTCAGTCTCTCTCCTCCCTCCATACCTCAGTCTCTCTCCTCCCTCCATACCTCAGTCTCTCCTCCTCCCTCCATACCTCAGTCTCTCCTCCTCCCTCCATACCTCAATGTCTCTTCCTCCCTCCATACCTCAGTGTATCCTCCTCCCTCCATACCTCATTCTCTCTCTCCCTCCATACCTCAGTCTCTCCTACTCCCTCCATACTTCAGTGTCTCTTCCTCCCTCCATACCTCAGTCTCTCTCCTCCCTCCATACCTCAGTGTATCCTCCTCCCTCCATACCTCAGTCTCTCCTCCCTCCATACCTCAGTCTCTCCTCCTCCCTCCATACCTCATTGTCTCCTCCTCCCTCCATACCTCAGTCTCTCCTCCTCCCTCCATACCTCAGTCTCTCTCCTCCCTCCATACCTCAGTCTCTCTCCTCCCTCCACACCTCAGTCTCTCCTCCTCCCTCCATACCTCAGTCTCTCTCCTCCCTCCATACCTCAGTCTCTCCTCCTCCCTCCATACCTCAGTCTCTCTCCTCCCTCCATACCTCAGTCTCTCTCCTCCCTCCATACCTCAGTCTCTCTCCTCCCTCCATACCTCAGTGTCTCTCTCCTCCTCCATACCTCAGTCTCTCTCCTCCATCCATACCTCAGTTTCTCTCCTCCCTCCATACCTCAGTCTCTCTCCTCCCTCCATACCTCAGTCTCTCCTCCCTCCATACCTCAGTCTATCCTCCTCCCTCCATACCTCAGTCTCTTCTCCTCCCTCCATTCCTCAGTTTCTCCTCCTCCCTCCATACCTCAGTCTCTCCTCCTCCCTCCATACCTCAGTCTCTCTCCTCCCTCCATACCTTAGTCTCTCTCCTCCCTCCATACCTCAGTCTCTCTCCTCCCTCCACACCTCAGTCTCTCTCCTCCCTCCATACCTGCCTCTCTCCCCTCCTCCATACCTCAGTCTCTTCTCCTCCCTCCATACCTCAGTTCTCCTCCTCCCTCCATACCTCAGTCTCTCTCCTCCCTCCATACCTTAGTCTCTCCTCCTCCCTTGATACCTCAGTCTCTCCTCCTCCCTCCAAACCTCAGTGTCTCCTCCTCCCTCCATAACTCAGTCTCTCTCCTCCCTCCATACCTCAGTCTCTCTCCTCCCTCCATACCTCAGTCTCTCCTCCCTCCATACCTCAGTCTCTTCTCCTCCCTCCATACCTAGTCTCTCTCCTCCCTCCATACCTCAGTCTCTCTCCTCCCTCCATACCTCAGTGTCTCCTCCTCCCTCCATACCTCAGTCTCTCCTCCTCCCTCGAAACCTCAGTCTCTCCTCCTCCCTCCATACCTCAGTCTCTCTCCTCCTCCATACCTCAGTCTCTCCTCCTCCCTCCATACCTCAGTCTCTCTCCTCCCTCCATATCTGTCTCTCTCCCCCTCCACACCTCAGTCTCTCTCCTCCCTCCATACCCTAATGTATCCTCCTCTCTACACACCTCAGTCTCTCTCCTCCCTCCATACCATAGTGTATCTTCCTCCCTCCATTCTTCAATGTATCCTCCTCCCTCCATACCTCAGTCTCTCTCCTCCCTCCATACCTGTCTCTCCTCCTCCCTCCATACCTCAGTGTCTCTCCTCCCTCCATACCTCAGTCTCTCCTCCTCCCTCCATACCTCAGTCTCTCTCCTCCCTCCATACCTCAGTCTCTCCTCCTCCCTCCATACCTCAGTCTCTCTCCTCCCTCCATACCTCAGTTCTCCTCCTCCCTCCATACCTCAGTCTCTCTCCTCCCTCCATACCTCAGTCTCTCCTCCTCCCTCCATACCTCAGTCTCTCCTCCTCCCTCCATACCTCAGTCTCTCTCCTCCCTCCATACCTCAGTCTCTCTCCTCCCTCCATACCTCAGTCTCTCTCCTCCCTCCATACCTCAGTCTCTCTCCTCCCTCCATACCTCAGTCTCTCTCCTCCCTCCATACCTCAGTCTCTCTCCTCCCTCCATACCTCAGTCTCTCCTCCTCCCTCCATACCTCAGTCTCTCTCCTCCCTCCATACCTCAGTGTCTCTCCTCCCTCCATACTCATGTCTCCTCCTCCTCCATACCTCAGTCTCTCTCCTCCCTCCATACCTCAGTCTCTCTCCTCCCTCCATACCTCAGTCTCTCCTCCTCCCTCCATACCTCAGTCTCTCTCCTCCCTCCATACCTCAGTGTCTCCTCCTCCCTCCATACCTCAGTCTCTCTCCTCCCTCCTCTCTCCTCCCTCCATACCCTAGTCTCTCCTCCTCCCTCCATACCTCAGTCTCTCTCCTCCCTCCATACCTCAGTCTCTCTCCTCCCTCCATACCTCAGTCTCTCTCCTCCCTCCATACCTCAGTCTCTCTCCTCCCTCCATACCTCAGTCTCTCTCCTCCCTCCATACCTCAGTCTCTCTCCTCCCTCCATACCTCAGTCTCTCTCCTCCCTCCATACCTCAGTCTCTCTCCTCCCTCCATACCTCAATGTCTCTCCTCCCTCCATACCTCAGTGTCTCTCTCCTCCCTCCATACTCAGTGTCTCTCCTCCCTCCATACCTCAGTCTCTCTCCTCCCTCCATACCTCAGTCTCTCCTCCTCCCTCCATACCTCAATGTCTCTTCCTCCCTCCATACCTCAGTGTATCCTCCTCCCTCCATACCTCAGTCTCTCTCCTCCCTCCATACCTCAGTCTCTCTCCTCCCTCCACACCTCAGTCTCTCCTCCTCCCTCCATACCTCAGTCTCTCTCCTCCCTCCATACCTCAGTCTCTCCTCCTCCCTCCATACCTCAGTCTCTCTCCTCCCTCCATACCTCAGTCTCTCCTCCTCCCTCCATACCTCAGTCTCTCTCCTCCCTCCATACCTCAGTCTCTCCTCCTCCCTCCATCCCTCAGTCTCTCTCCTCCCTCCACACCTCAGTCTCTCTCCTCCCTCCATACCTCAGTCTCTCTCCTCCCTCCATACCTCAGTCTCTCTCCTACCTCCATACCTCAGTGTCTCTTATCCCTCCATACCTCAGTGTCTCCTCCTCCCTCCATACCTCAGTCTCTCTCCTCCCTCCATACCTCAGTCTCTCTCCTCCCTCCATACCTCAGTCTCTCTCCTCCCTCCATACCTCAGTCTCTCCTCCTCCCTCCATACCTCAGTCTCTCCTCCTCCCTCCATACCTCAGTCTCTCTCCTCCCTCCATACCTCAGTCTCTCCTCCTCCCTCCATACCTCAGTCTCTCTTCCTCCCTCCATACCTCAGTCTCTCTCCTCCCTCCATACCTCAGTGTATCCTCCTCCCTCCATACCTCAGTCTCTCCTCCTCCCTCCATACCTCAGTCTCTCCTCCTCCCTCCATACCTCAGTCTCTCTCCTCCCTCCATACCTCAGTCTCTCTCCTCCCTCCATACCTCAGTCTCTCCTCCTCCCTCCATACCTCAGTCTCTTCTCCTCCCTCCATACCTCAGTCTCTCCTCCTCCCTCCATACCTCAGTCTCTCCTCCTCCCTCCATACCTCAGTCTCTTCTCCTCCCTCCATACCTCAGTCTCTCTCCTCCCTCCATACCTCAGTCTCTCTCCTCCCTCCATACCTCTGTCTCTCCTCCTCCTCCATACCTCAGTCTCTCTCCTCCCTCCATACCTCAGTCTCTCTCCTCCCTCCATACCTCAGTCTCTCCTCCTCCCTCCATACCTCATTGTCTCTTCCTCCCTCCATACCTCAGTGTATCCTCCTCCCTCCATACCTCAGTCTCTCTCCTCCCTCCATACCTCAGTCTCTCTCCTCCCTCCATACCTCAGTCTCTCTCCTCCCTCCATACCTCAGTCTCTCTCCTCCCTCCATACCTCAGTCTCTCTCCTCCCTCCATACCTCAGTCTCTCCTCCTCCCTCCATACCTCAGTCTCTCTCCTCCCTCCATACCTCAGTGTATCCTCCTCCCTCCATACCTCAGTCTCTCTCCTCCCTCCATACCTCAGTCTCTCCTCCCTCCATACCTCAGTCTCTCTCCTCCCTCCATACCTCAGTCTCTCTCCTCCCTCCATACCTCAGTCTCTCTCCTCCCTCCATACCTCAGTCTCCTCCTCCTCCATACCTCAGTCTCTCCTCCTCCCTCCATACCTCAGTCTCTCTCCTCCCTCCATACCTCAGTCTCTCTCCTCCCTCCATACCTCAGTCTCTCTCCTCCTCCATACCTCAGTCTCTCTCCTCCTCCATACCTCAGTGTCTCTTCCTCCCTCCATACCTCAGTCTCTCCTCCTCCCTCCATACCTCAGTCTCTCCTCCTCCTCCATACCTCAGTCTCTCTCCTCCCTCCATACCCTAATGTATCCTCCTCCCTACAAACCTCAGTCTCTCTCCTCCCTCCATACCTCAGTCTCTCTCCTCCCTCCATACCTCAGTCTCTCTCCTCCCTCCATACCTCAGTCTCTCTCCTCCCTCCATACCTCAGTCCTCTCCTCCCTCCATACCTCAGTCTCTCCTCCTCCCTCCATACCTCAGTCTCTCTCCTCCCTCCATACCTGTCTCTCCTCCTCCCTCCATACCTCAGTCTCTCTCCTCCCGCCATTCCTCAGTCTCTCCTCCTCCCCCCATACCTCAATGTCTCTTCCTCCCTCCATACCTCAGTGTATCCTCCTCCCTCCATACCTCAGTCTCTCTCCTCCCTCCATACCTCAGTCTCTCTCCTCCCTCCATACCTCAGTCTCTCCTCCTCCCTCCATACCTCAGTGTCTCCTCCTCCCTCCATACCTCAGTCTCTCCTCCTCCCTCCATACCTCAGTCTCTCTCCTCCCTCCATACCTCAGTCTCTCTCCTCCCTCCATACCTCAGTCTCTCCTCCTCCATACCTCAGTCTCTCTCCTCCCTCCATACCTCAGTCTCTCCTCCTCCCTCCATAGCTCAGTCTCTCCTCCTCCCTCCAGACCTCAGTCTCTCTCTTCCCTCCATACCTCAGTCTCTCTCCTCCCTCAATACCTCAGTCTCTCCTCCTCCCTCCATACCTCAGTGTATCCTCCTCCCTCCATACCTCAGTCTCTCTCCTCCCTCCATACCTCAGTCTCTCTACTCCCTCCATACCCTAGTGTCTCCTCCTTCCTCCATATGTCAGTCTCTCCTCCCTCCATACCTCAGTCTCTTCTCCTCCCTCCCTACCTCAGTCTCTCTCCTCCCTCCATACCTCAGTTTCTCCTCCTCCCTCCATACCTCCATCTCTCTATTCCCTTCCAACATGCTCAGCCAGCTCTGCTTTCTAGCTTTGTAGAGTGAAGATCGGACTGACAGACGAGCCGATACACCTAGTATTCTGTTTCTCTCTATTGCTGAGTCTGTTAGTCAGTCTAAGTCTGTTTCTTTTCTAATGACCAGAGAGTGTAAACTCAAATACTCTATTTTGCAGTGCATCAGATGTGACCATGTGACCATGCTGCATTTGGATCCATGTTGCCCCTCCGCTCAGCATCTTGACCCACATATACTACTGGCAGATGCAAGATGTGACGTCTGGGTCTATTTGGAAGGTTATTTTAAACCTTTTTAGGGCGAAGAATGAGAGAGAGCACAGTGTTCGGATAGGAAGGCCTGCTGAGGTGGCTGGTATTCAGCCTTGGCCTGTAATGAGGAAGTGACAGAGCTGGATTATCTCCACACATCAAGCGTCCAACAGAGATCTGTGGGCTGAGGCTGCTCATAACTGTTAAACCAGAGGCAGGAGTCATCAGCACTCCAATAGCATTCATGACCTGCCCTCTATAATTGAATAAAATTGAATCCAAATTGTGCTTTTGGAACTACAGGAAGCGCTATAAATTATGTCAACTCTTTTCAAATATTGAGTTACTGTATCCCATATGATATCTCTTCATTAGCCCTGGACACCTGGTTGAGCCAAAAGCAGCAGTCAAAGGTGTTGTACTCACCTTTATGGAGACAGTCAGAGCCTGAAGCAAGCTACCATGAGTCACGGATCCAAATGGGCCACTGGATTTGTCTGAGAAATGACTCACCTCTCCTCTAGCAGAAAGGTTAGTTTAAAGTGATTAGTTACGTAATGCTTTATTTGGCTGAAATACCACATGGTGGATGATTGTGAGTGTTGCTTGTGGCTCTCCCACTGTGACTGGACTGGTTGAACCCAGACTCCTGAGGAGAGGTGAGTGGCTCACCATGTGGCCTGGTTAAGATGCTCTGTCCCCAATCAATCTCTCCCTCTCTCTTTCCCTCTCTCTCTCTCGGTCCCTCTCTCTCCCTCTCTCTCTCTCTATAAATAATAAGCCATTTAGCAGACACTTTTATCCAAAGCGACTTACAGTCATGCGTGCATAAATTTTTTGTGTATGGGTGGTCCCGGGGATCGAACCCACTACCCTGGCGTTACAAACGCCGTGCTCTACCAGTTAAGCTACAGAGAACCACATCTATCATGATGTCTGCCCCACAGAGCTGGTCTAAATTCTAGGAAGTGTGTCACCTGGATGCCATGTCTTACATATCAGCTCTCAGCTTTATTTTCATTGCTCTGCTACTCCCTGTCTGTCTCTGTGGGTGTTCTCTGTCTCTTCTCATCCTGACTCAGGGAGCGTTGAGCTGTCAGGGAACAGGGTGACACATTTTAAGCAAACTCAGCTTGGGCACATCCAACAAGCTGTTTTTATTCTCTCACAAACACTCCTGGATCTTTGGAGTCTTTATTCATGACAGGCTGTTGGACAGGCATTAATTGTTTTTGGTAGGACAAACAGAATTTCAGACAACCCATTTATAGAATATATAGACCCACGCACTCTCACACACACACTCTCACACTCACACACTCACACACTCACACACTCACACACTCACACACTCACACACTCACACACTCCCACACACACACTCACACTCACACACTCACACACTCACACACACATACTCACACACTCACACACTCACACATTCACACACACCTCGATCAATAACGGTTGCGATCTCACTCTTCACTCTGTCAGCGAATCAGCCTGGTGTGTGTGTGTGTATGTGTGCGTGCGTACATTTGTGCCTGGGTGCATGCGTGTGTGTGTGTTTGATTCCTCCTGGCTGTCATTTTGCAGTTGTCAGGTTCAGGGATCCCTTGGAGAGCTTGTAAAATGGAGGGAGGACACTGCCAGTGATGGGATTAGGTCAGAGAGGCCAGTGGGTCTGTCAATAGCAATCACCCTAACAGCACAGCCACTCTCCCCAAAATAACACATAAGTACACAGGTTGCATCCCAAATGCCACCCTATTCCCTTTATAGGGCAATGCTTTTGATGAGGGCCTATAAGTAGGGAATAAGGTCAATTTGGGACACTGACACATTCCTCACACTGTGTCCTCTGGGAGACTTGAGTCCCTTATATCCCTATTCTGCTTCAGCACCTTGTCGCGTTGCACTAACATCAAGTTCCAGCCATAGTGTACAGTGGAGGCTGATAATAATGGCCGGAACGGTGTCAATGGAATGGCATCAAACACATGGAAACCAATGTGTTTGATGTATTTGATACCATTCCACTGATTCCGCTCCAGTCATTACCACGAGCCCGTTCTCCCTAGTTAAGGTGCCGCAAACCTCCCGTGGTGTACATACTATATTATTGTCTGTTTGTGTATTGTGGCATCATGAGGGTTCGCTACTTTTCACCTCAGTTCCCATAGGCCATGAGAGCTGTAGCTCCCAATAAAGACCTTCACTCCTCTCCTGCACTACTAGGTTTGCAGATGCAAAGAGTGTCAAAATACATCTGACTTCTTCAAATGGGGGGGACTAGATACATAGTGCTTTCATTTCTAAACGGTAAAACAGATATGTATGAAAATACCCTCAAGTAGAAGTTGACACGCTGTACTGTCTGTCGCCGAATATGAAACACTCTATCTCAAATCTAAAATGCTAGATCCAAAAAATAATTATTAGCTTCACTGTCCAAATACATATGGAAGGAGTGTATATGGGATAGATGCAGAGGTCTGCCAACTGTAGGCTGGTAGGATGACTTTTGCATTACCGAAGCAGTTCCACCACATTGCAAGAAGTGCTGCCTTGGGAGTCATACCAAGTGTGATTCATTTAACTTTTCCATTAAAGGCCCGTGAGCTCCTTCTCTCTCAAACGGCACTATTCAATCTGTTCTAATAAAAAACCAAGGACAAGTAAAACACGCTCATTGATTTCAGTCTCTCTGCATACCGGTATTATTTTTTTCTCTGTCTTTCTTTACAAATACACAAAAACAATAATATCTTCCTGACCTACTTACCAACGCACAACCTTTCCTCCCATTACTTTCCCTCCCTCGCCATCAGCACCACCTATTACATGTCACTCCCCCAGCACAGTAGAAAACTCATAGCCCCTTATACAATACGCCTCTCCCCAGCTTGTCCAACATTGATCATTCTTGTATTGTTCTCATTCCCTCCTTCCTTCACTCCCACTTCCATTCTTATTTTCTCTCATTTCACTTCCATCTTCCCAGTTTCGTTTCACTATTTTTTCCCTCCTGGCTGAATTTTCAATGCCATCATCGAAACACCGGTCACAGTTTTATAACTAGGCCAAGGGTTAAAGTTAGGGTGACGGTTAGGGCTAGTTTCCAGCCTGTGAGTAATCAAAAACACCCCATCTTAACCCTAACCCTAGCTTCATGTACACACCCCGGCTCAACCCTAACCATAACCTCAACCACAACCCGAACCTTAACCCTTCATGTCTACATCCTGGTTCAAGCCTAAGCATAACCTCAACCCTAACCCTGGACATGGAGCCAGGGCCACCAAAATCTGTACAAAACAGAAACATCACGGTTTCCAAACACCAAATATCTGGGTTTCTAAACATTAAAATCAGAGTAGAGTTTTTTGAAAAGTCGCTTTGTTACATTAAAATAAACTTTCTGTGTATGATGTAGACTTACTATCTCCAAGAGACGACTGTAGCAGGCTGGGCAGTGCAGTGTTCACTACATCCTAGCTACTGTTCTACTTCCTGTCCTTTCCATGACCTTTCCTGAACACGATCCATCGTTTTAGTCAAACGGGAGCAGTTCGGTAATTATGGTAAAATGGAGCAGTTCGGTAATTACGGTAAACAGGAGCAGTTTGTCAATTACGGTAAAAGGGAACAATTCGTTAATTAAAATAAATGGGAGCATTTAGGTAATTAAAGTAAATGGGAGCAGTTTGGTCATTACGGTAAAAGGGAGCAGTTTGGTCATTACGGTAAACGGGAGCAGTTCGATATTGTCACGACTTCGGCCGAGGCTGCCTCCCCTCCTTGTTCGGGCAGGCTTCGGCGTTCGTCGTCACCGGAGTACTAACCACTGCCGCCCCAATCATCATCACAATTGTCTTGTCAATCACACACACCTGCTTCTAATCCCCTAATTAGTCCGTGTATAAGTGTTCTCTCTGCCCCCTTGTCCATGTGGGTGATTGCTATTTGTGTGAGTATGTAGCTCGGTGGAGCTACTCATAACATTGTGTTGCCAGGGTATATTTTCCCCCTGTGCCTATGTATTATTGGATTCCGTTACAGTGTAATTGCCAGGGATGTTTGTTTCCCCTGTGCCTGTTTCGTTGATCGCTATTGGAGCGCATTTGTGTGTCAACGAAGGAATAAACTCTGTATTCGGTGATTACCCTCCTGCGCCTGACTCCTTTCACCACACTCACCACAGAATCACCCACCCGTTATGGAGTCAGCGGGAGAAGAGCACATACCTGGAGTCATGGCACGGGTCCAGGAGCATTCCACGATGCTGGCCAGCTTAGGGGAAGCGATGGATCGGGTTCTTCAGGTCGTCCAACGCCTGGAGAGGAGAGGACCTGATCTGTCGAGACCAGCTGGCCAACCGGATCCAGCCATCTACACCCCAGCACCCGGAGGGATCCAGATATCCCGACCACGGGCATTTGATGGAACGAGGGAGCAGCCAGGTTGTAGGACTACAGGGAGTTCGCTCGCCTCTTTTGGGCGGTCTTCGATCACCCGCCCGAGGATCGAGAGGCGGGTGAGCGGCTGGTCCACCTGAGGCAGGGGACGAGGACCGCGCAGGACTTCGCGTTGGAGTTTCGGACACTGGCAGCGGGGTCCGGGTGGAACGAGCGGGCCCTGATCAACCATTTCCGGTGCCATCTGCGGGAGGACGTCCGACAGGAGCTAGCCTGCCGGGACACCATGTTGTCCTTCGATAAACTGGTGGACATGGCCATTCGTTTGGACAACCTGCTGGCAGCCAGAGGACGTCCAGGTAGGGGTCTGCCTGTTTCCACCCCGGACGACTCGGTCCCGAGCCGATGGAGCTGGGTGGAGCCGCCGGCCGAGAGAGCGGAGGAGGACAGCGACAGTGCCACTGTAGTGGCACAAAGGGACAGTACACCACACGTCGTAGTCAACGTTCTTTTGGGCCGGGAGGCGGCAGGCAGGGCACTCACGCATCACCCCAGGTATCGAACACCCACACTTGTTCAGAGCCCTCTGTTGCGCACTGTACCCTACCTATCTACTTTCCCGATCACATGGTAGTTCCCCAGTGTAAGGAGCTAGTCAATTCAGGCGCAGCTGGGAACTTTATGGACAGGGAATTCGCACGTCGTCAAGGCATTTCATTGGTTCCCCTCTCCATTCCACTCCCCATCAGAGCACTCGATAGTCGGGTTTGTTATGGAAGTCACTATACCGTCACCATGATCACCCAATGTAAATGTAAATGTAAATGTAAATGTAAATGAGACTCATTGTGAGCAGGTTATTTTTTCGATTATTGAATCTCCTGCTTTCCCTGTGGTATTAGGTATCCCTTGGCTAGCACTCCACAACCCCACCTTCTCATGGCCGCAGAGGGCTCTCACAGGGTGGTCGCGTGAATGTCAGGGTAGGTGTCTAGATGTTTCCGTTGGTGCAACCACGGTGGAAAGTCCAGACGGTACCTCCACCGTGCGCATTCCCCCAGAATACCTTGATTTGGCGCACGCGTTTTCCTAGATGCGTGCTACTAAATTACCACCTCATCAGGCAGGGGATTGCGCGATAGACCTTCGGGTAGACGCTGTACCTCCCAGGAGTCATGTGTACCCCCTGTCGCAGGCTGAAACGGAGGCTATGGAAACATATGTCTCCGAGTCCCTGGGCCAGGGGTACATACGTCCCTCCACTTCACCCGCCTCCTTGAGTTTCTTCTTTGTGAAGAAGAAAGACGGCGGTCTGCGCCCGTGCATTGATTATCGATCACTGAACAAGGAGATTAGTTATCCTCTCCCCCTCATTCCTTCAGTGATCGAGTCAATGCATGGGGCGCGCTTCTTCACAAAGCTAGATCTCAGGAGTGCGTACAACCTGGTGCATGTTCGGGAGGGGGATGAGTGGAAGATGGCATTCAGCACAACCACGGGGCATTATGAATACCTGGTGATGCCCTACGGTTTGATGAATGCTCCATCCGCCTTCCAGTCCTTTGTGAATGAGGTGTTTCGGGACATGCTTGGTCGCGGTGTAGTGGTCTACATCGATGACATCCTGGTGTATTCCGCTACTCGCGCCGAGCATGTGTCCCTGGTTCTCAAAGTGCTGGCCAGACTGTTGGAAAATGACCTTTATGCCAAGGCAGAGAAGTGTATGTTTTTCCAGCAGTCCATCTCCTTCCTCGGATACCGCATTACCACCTCAGGTGTGGAGATGGAGGGAGATCGCATTTCAGCCTTGTGTAATTGGCCAATTCCAATCACGGTTAAGGAGGTGCAGTGATTCCTTGGCTTTGCCAACTACTACCGAAGGTTTATCCGGGGCTTTGGCAAGGTCACAGCTCCCATCACATCCCTGTTGAAGGGTGGGCCGTCCCGGCTCCGCTGGTCTGCTGATGCGGATCTGGCCTTCAGGAGACTGCGGGGTCTGTTCACCTCAGCTCCGGTACTGGCCCACCCTGATCCATCACTACCGTTCATAGTGGAGGTGGATGTGTCAGAGGTAGGGATAGGCGCTGTCCTGTCCCAACGCTCGGGCACGCCACCCAAGCTCCGCCCCTGTGCCTTCTTCTCGAAGAAGCTCAGCCCGGCGGAGCAGAACTACGACGTTGGTGATTGGGAGCTGTTGGCTGTTGTCCGAGCTTTGACAATGTGGAGGCATTGGCTCGAAGGGGCGAAACACCCTTTCCTCGTCTGGACGGACCACCGTAACCTGGAATACATCCAGGCAGCGAGGAGGCTGAATCCTCTTAAGGCCAGGTGGGCCCTATTCTTCACCCGGTTTGATTTTACAATATCATACATTCTGGGTACGAAGAACGTGAAGGCAAACGCACTGTCCCGGCTGTATGACACAGAGGAGAGGCCCAGAGACAACACCCCCATACTCCCGGCCTCCTGCATTGTGGCGATGATAGTATGGGCGATGTACGCGGATATAGAGCGGGCATTACGCACAGATCCATCTCCACCGCAGTGTCCAGCTGGGCTGCGGTACGTGCCTGCTCTTATCCGTGATCGTCTGTTCTTCTGGGCACACACGTCACCCTCCTCTGGTCACCCAGGTATCGGTCGTACAGTGCACTGCTTGAGCGGAAAGTACTGGTGGCCTACCTTGGCTAAGGACGTGAGGGTGTACGTCTCCTCCTGCTCGGTGTGCGCCCAGAGTAATGCACCTAGGCACCTCCCAGCGGGTAAGCTACAACCGTTACCAGTTCCACAACAACCATGGTCTCACCTTATCATTGATTTTCTGACTGATCTTCCCCTCTCCCAAGGTAACACCACCATCCTGGTCGTTGTGGACCGCTTCTCCAAGTCCTGCCGCCTCCTTCCTCTGCCCGGTCTCCCCACGGCCCTGCAGACTGCAGAGGCCCTGTTCACTCACGTCTTCCGGCACTAAAGGGTGCCAGAGGATATAGTGTCCGACCGAGGTCCCCAGTTCATGTCCAAGGTTTGGAAGGTGTTCATGGAATGTCTGGGGGTCTCGGTCAGCCTGACCTCTGGGTTCCACCCTGAGTCAAATGGGCAGGTGGAACGAGTAAATCAGGATGTGGGTAGGTTCCTGCAGTCCTACTGCCAGGACCGGCCGGGGGAGTGGTCGGTGTTCTTGCCATGGGCAGAATATGCCCAGAACTCTCTCCGCCACTCCTCTACTAACCTAACACCATTCCAATGTGTTTTAGGTTACCAACCGGTTCTGGCACCGTGGCACCAGAGCCAGACCGAGGCTCCTGCGGTGGTTGACTGGTTTCGGCGCGCGGAGGAGACTTGAGACGCTGCCTACGTTCACCTCCAACGCGCCGTTGGGGGCGTTGGCCAACGCTGACCATCACCGCATTGAGGCCCCGGTCTTCCTACCGGGGGATCGGGTCTGGCTCTCGACCCAGAATCAGCCCCTCCGCCTGCCCTGCCGGAAACTGAGCCCGCGGTTTGTGGGGCCGTTCAAAGTCCTGAGGAGAATCAACGAGGTTACGTATAGGTTGTTACTCCCCCCCTGATTACCGTATTAACCCCTCGTTTCACGTGTCTCTCCTCAGGCCGGTGGTGGTTGGTCCGCTCCAGGAGTCTGAGGTGCGGGAGTTTCCTCCACCTCCTCTGGACATCGAGGGGGCCCCGGCGTACTCTGTCCGTGCCATCCTGGATTCGAGGCGTCAGGTGGGGGGCCTTCAGTACCTCGTGGAGTGGGAGGGGTACGGTCCGGAGGAACGGTGCTTGGTCCCGGTGAGGGATATCCTCGATCCCTCCCTGTTGGGGATTTCCATCGTCGCCATCCGGCTCTCCCTGCTCCACGTCCTCCACGTCGGGGGCGAGGCTGCCTCCCCTCCTTGTTCGGGCAGGCTTCGGCGTTCGTCGTCACCGAAGTACTAACCACTGCCGCCCCAATCATCATCACAATTCTCTTGTCAATCACACACACCTGGTTCTAATCCCCTAATTAGTCTGTGTATAAGTGTTCTCTCTGCCCCCTTGTCCTTGTGGGTGATTGTTAATTGTGTGAGTATGTAGCTCGGTGGAGCTACTCATAACATTGTGTTGCCAGGGTAGATTGCCAGGGTAGGGGGGGCGAGGCTGCCTCCCCTCCTTGTTCGGGCAGGCTTCGGCGTTCGTCGTCACCGAAGTACTAACCACTGCCGCCCCAATCATCATCACAATTCTCTTGTCAATCACACACACCTGGTTCTAATCCCCTAATTAGTCTGTGTATAAGTGTTCTCTCTGCCCCCTTGTCCTTGTGGGTGATTGTTAATTGTGTGAGTATGTAGCTCGGTGGAGCTACTCATAACATTGTGTTGCCAGGGTAGATTTTCCCCCTGTGCCTATGTATTATTGGATTCCGTTACAGTGTAATTGCCAGGGATGTTTGTTTCCCCTGTGCCCATTTCGTTGATCGCTATTGGAGCAAATTTGTGTGTCAACAAAGGAATAAACTCTATATTCGGTGATTACCCTCCTGCGCCTGACTCCTTTCACCACACTCACCACATATATTTCCTCCCTCCATTCCCTCCTCCCTCCTCCTTCTGGTGAGTTACTCCCTTCTAGGTGTGTCCCAAATGGCACTTTTATAGTGCACTACTTTTGACCAGGGCCCATAGGGTCAAACGTAGTGCACTATTAAGGAAATAGGGTGCCATTTGGGAGACAGATAGAGTCCCTCTCCCTTCTCCTTCTGGTGAGTTACTCCCTTCTAAAGGATCTGGATCTCTACACCTTGCACTGAAACGTTGACCTGTCTCCTTTCCCTGTTGATGGAGAGGGTGGTATTGATTACAGCATATAACCATCACAATGAATGAATTAATGAATTAATGATCAATCAAGCTGAAGGGCAAGAGAGATGTTTGAGTGTGAGTTTGCGTCATGCTTGCTACCTGTCTGCCTGTATTTGTTTACTGTACGTGCGTGCAAATAGTATGTATGCAGGGAGCGGTAAAAAGGAAGTCATTCAGTAAAGCCATGGTGGCACACTTAAAAGTTCACTCCTATATGTTTGAAAGACACGATTATTTTTATTTTGTCATATCCCCCATCTTCCTCTCACTGCATATTCTCCCTCCCTCTCTTTAGCAGCCCAAAATTCTCCTTAGCCGTCATCATTTATTAATGTTTGCTTACGTTTCACTCCCCAACTCTCCGCCGCATGGCAGCTTGACTCTGAAAGGATTTGGCCAGAGTCGATTGATGCACCGGTGCGTCAATCTAAGTAACATTATAAAAAAATCCCCATCAAAATCTGTCAGTTTAAGCTAGAGATATTTTGCATTGAATGCGTCTCAATCAACCTCATCCATTGATGTAGCACTTCTGCATCTGCGGTGAAAGGTGGAGCTAGAGCGGAGCTAGAGCGGTGTTTGTCAGACCATGAGACATCAGTCTTCTGACGAAAACGTCTGTAGTGTCCAAACAATTTGACCTACACTCTATGTAAAGGGGAGACTCACAAACACCATGGTGGTCTCTGTTTTACTCTCTCGACCCCTACAAGTGTCACAGGACTCGTCTGAAGGTAACCGGTACCGGTAAAAAAAAAGTATGAAGTAGTTTTGTGCCTAACCAAAAAAGGGGTTAAATATGTGTAAAAAAAATATATATATATATATATTTCCTGATCTTTCTTATATCTCCTAGATATAGGACAGACACTTCAAAACATTATTCCTTATGATTTATTTTTTGACTGTCTTTTTTGCCATTTATGAATGTGTTATTCAATGCGTTTCTCTGGGCTATAGTACTAGCCTAAACACCAAATTCAATATTTTATCAACAGCTTACACTTTTTAGAAATAACAAATGACTGTCACTGAGCTCAACACAATCTGCCAGGGCTCTGCCAGCACTGATCTATCTTCAAATGCCTGCTATTGGCAGAACAGTAAATCCTCTGTCACTAAGGTGCTTCGCTTACAGAAAATAGCAGTAATGTACCACCCCAGTTACACCTACAGAAAGTACTGGGCCAGCCGGGATAGGAGAGCCTTACCGGAATACCAAGGACAGAGCTCCCTCCTCCTCGGGCCATCCATACTGTATGCGTCCCAAATGGAAGCCTATTCTCTATATAGTGCACTACTTTTGACCAGAGCCCTGTGTAGTGCACTATAGGGGGGTATATAGGGAATAGGGTGACATTTGGGACACAGACACTGTGACCTCCAGCTGTAGATCCTGCATACAGACTCACTCCCAGTAGCAGGGTTTATAGATATTTCTCTCCCAGCTATCCATTAACACTGAAACATCCCGTCAGACCCATTTATTCATTCTGCATTCCGGCCCTTTCAGCCCTTTAGGGGTCACAGGTCATGGTGGTGCTAATGGGGCAGAATGAATAAGCTGTGAACCTTGTGGGGCTGAAGTGCCATTAATTGAATGACAGACTTGCTGAGCGCGTCAATAACACACATAAACCTCTTCAACACCTTTCTCCTCCGTTTCTTGGAAAGACAGTGCTGGTTTAAAGTATTAACCTTAATTGGACCAAGAGCAGTAAAAAGATTTAACTGCCTCATAAAATCAAATTTTATGACTGAGCATTAATCTCCTTTCCCTAGGCGTAATATGAGCGGAAAATAATATATAATAATATCTGGCATTTAGCAGACACTTTTATCTAAAGCGACTTACAGTCATGCATGCATACATTTTATATATGGGTGGTCCCAGGAATCTAACCCACTGTCCTGGCATTGCAAGCACCATGCTCTACCAACTGAACTACAGAGCGGGTGGTCCCAGAAATCTAATCCACTGTCCTGGCGTTGCAAGCACCATCCTCTACCAACTGAGCTACAGAGCGGGTGGTCCCAGGAATCTAACCCACTATCCTGGCGTTGCAAGCACCATGCTCTACCAACTGATAGATGCATGACATGGGAAGTACTGTACATGTATATGAATAGTATGTTATTAATAATTGGTTATTTATTGAGAAACGTATTCTCCATTGCACTCCCTCCAATCCATCTTCCTGATTGATTCTGGTTTCAGTTCCAAACACCTATCCAGACTTCCCCTTTTTAATGTTTTTTTTTAACAAGTTCTCATTTACAACTGCGACCTGGCCAAGATAAAGCAAAGCAGTGCGATAAAAACAACAACAACACAGAGTTACATATGGAATAAACAAAAACAAAACGTACAGTCAATAACACAATAGAACATCTATATACAGTGTGTGCAAATGTAGTAAGTTATGTAGGTAAGGCAATAAATAGGCCATAGTGCAAAATAATTACAATTTAGTATTAACACTGGAGTGATAGATGTGCAGAAGATGATGTGCAAATAGAGATACTGGGGTGCAATTGAGCTAAATAAATAACAATGTAAATAACAATATGGGGATGAGGTAGTTGGGTGGGCTATTTACAGATGGGCTGTGTACAGGTGCAGTGATCGGTAAGCTGCTCTGACAACTGATGCTTGAAGTTAGTGAGGGAGATAAGAGTCTCCAGCTTCAGAGATTTTTGTAGTTCGTTCCAGTCATTTGCAGCAGGGAACTGGAAGGAATGGCGGCCAAAGGAGGTGTTGGCTTTGGGGATGACCAGTGAGATATACCTGCTGGAACGCATACTACAGGTGGGTGTTGCTATGGTGACCAATGAGCTAAGATAAGGCGGGGATTTGCCTAGCAGTGATTTATAGATGGCCTGGAGCCAGTGGGTTTGACGACGAACATGTAGTGAGGACCAGCCAACAAGAGCGTACAGGTCACAGTGGTGGGTAGTGTATGGGGCTTTGGTGACAAAACGGATGGCACTGTGATAGACTACATCCAATTTGCTGAGTAGAGAGTTGGAAGCTATTTTGTAAATGACATCGCCGAAGTCAAGGATCGGTAGGATAGTCAGTTTTACAAGGGCATGTTTAGCAGCATGAGTGAAGGAGGCTTTGTTGCGAAATAGGAAGCCGATTCTAGATTTCACTTTGGATTGGAGATGCTTAATGTGAGTCTGGAAGGAGAGTTTACGGTCTAACCAGACACCTAGGTATTTGTAGTTGTCCACATATTCTGAGTCAGACCCGCCGAGAGTAGTGGCGGGTGCAAGCAGCGTTCGATTGAAGAGCATGCATTTCGTTTTACTAGCGTTTAAGAGCAGTTGGAGGCTACGGAAGGAGTGTTGTATGGCATTGAAGCTCGTTTGGAGGTTTGTTAACACAGTGTCCAATGAAGGGCCAGATGTATACAAAATGGTGTTGTCTGCGTAAAGGTGGATCTGAGAGTCACCAGCAGCAAGAGTGACATCATTGATATACACAGAGAATAGAGTCGGCCCGAGAATTGAACCCTGTGGCACCCCCATAGAGACTGCCAGAGGTCCAGACAACAGGCCCTCCGATTTGACACATTGAACTCTATCTGAGAAGTAGTTGGTGAACCAGGCAAGGCAGTCATTTGAGAAACCAAGGCTATTTAGTCTGCCAATAAGAATGTGGTGATTGACAGAGTCAAAAGCCTTGGCCAGGTCGATGAAGACGGCTGCACAGTACTGTCTTTTATCGATCGCGGTTATAATATAATTTAGGACCTTGAGCGTGGCTGAGGTGCACCCATGACCAGTTCGGAAACCAGATTGCATAGCGGAGAAGGTACGGTGGGATTCAAAATGGTCGGTGATCTGTTTGTTAACTTGGCTTTCAAATACTTTCGAAAGGCAGGGCAGGATGGATATAGGTCTGTAACAGTTTGAGTGTCACCCCCTTTGAAGAGGGGGATGACCGCGGCAGCTTTCCAATCTCTGGGGATCTCAGACTATACGAAAGAGAGGTTGAACAGGCTAGTAATAGGGGTTGCGACAATTTCGGCGGCTAATTTTAGAAAGAAAGCAAAATGCTTAAAGAAATTCTCGATTATCGTAGATTTATCGGTGGTGACAGTGTTTCCTAGCATCAGTGCAGTGGGTAGCTGGTAGGAGGTGCTCTTATTCTCCAACCTACTTTAGAAACACACACTGACACACTGACAGACACACACACACACACACACAGACAAACACACAGACACACACACACAGATGCGCACACACATAGTTTCTGGCTCAGCACACAGGCATTCAATCTCACCCACCAATACTTATTCATTCAGAATGACTGAGGCTTTCTCCAACACCACAGTTTTTATGCATAATTTCTCCCCTTTTCTTATTTGTATTTGGAGGTCATATTTATATATGTGGACAGCCATGATATATAGATTGATGTAATAAAGATCAACTCGTTCCTGCTCTTTATGTTGACTGTGTCTCAAATGGCACCCTATTCCCTATGCACACGCTTAGAAAAAAGCGTTCCAAAAGGGTTCTTTGCTGTCCCCATAGGATAACCCTTTTTGGTTTCATGTAGAACCCTTTTTGGTTCCAGGTAGATCCCTTTTGGGTTCCTTGTAGAACCCTCTGTGGAAAGAGTTCTACATGGTACCCAAAAGGGTTCTACCTGAAACCAAAAGGGTTCTACCTGGAACCAAAAAGGGTTCTTCAAAGGGTTCTCCTATGGGGACAGCGGAATAACCCTTTTAGGTTTTAAGAGTGTAGTGCACTACATAGGGCTCTGGTCAATAGTAGTGCACTTTATAGTTAATAGGATGCCATTGGGACAGAACCGTTTCCTTACAGTAAGTTTCCATGCCTGGGGTTTGACAAGGCTCTTATTCATCGATCACTAGTTTCATACGCTAGCTGGCATGTGGAACAGCTCAGCTCCGTACTGGATCCTGGGAGTCCTCTATCTGGCACAGGGGGGTAGGAAGCCCCTTCTGCAGCAAAGCACCCCCACAGCATGATGCTGCCACCCCGTGCTTCAAGGTTGGAATGGTGTTCTTCGGCTTGCAAGCCTTCCCCCTTTTCCTCCAAATATAACGATGGTCATTATGGCCAAACAGTTCTATTTTTGTTTCATCAGACCAGAGGACATTTCTCCAAAAAGTACGATCTTTGTCCCCATGTGCATTTGCAAACTGTAGTCTGGCTTTTTTATGGCGGTTTTGGAGCAGTGTCTTCTTCCTTGCTGAGCGGCCTTTCAGGTTATGTCAATATAGGACTCGTTTTACTGTGGATATAGATACTTTTGTACCTGTTTCCTCCAGCATCTTCACAAGGTCCTTTGCTGTTGTTCTGGGATTGATTTGCACTTTTCGCACCCAAGTACGTTCATCTCTAGGAGACAGAACGCGTCTCCTTCCTGAGTGGTATGATGGCTGCGTGGTCCCATGTTGTTTATACTTGCATACTATTGTTTGTACAGATGAACGTGGTACCTTCAGGCGTTTGGAAATTGCTCCCAAGGATGAACCAGACTTGTGGAGGTCTTGGCTAATTTCTTTTGATTTTCCCATGATGTCAAGCAAAGAGGCACTGAGTTTGAAGGTAGGCCTTGAAATATATCCACATGTACACCTCCAATTACATTTACATTTTAGTCATTTAGCAGACGCTCTTATCCAGAGTGACTTACAAATTGGTGCATTCAACTTAGGATAGCCAGTGGGACAACCACCCTTTTTTTTATGGGAAGGTAGGGGAGGGGGGGTTAGAAGGATTACTGTTATACTATTCCAGGTATTCCTTAAAGAGGTAGGGTTTCAAGTGTCTCCAGAAGGTGGTCAGTGACTCCACTGTCCTGGCGTCGTGGGGGAGCTTGTTCCACCATTGGGGTGCCAGAGCAGCGAATAGCTTTGACTAGGCTGAGCGGGAACTGTGCTTCCGTAGAGGTAGGGGGGCCAGCAGGCCAGAGGTGGATGAACATAGTGCCCTCGTTTTGGTGTAGGGTCTGATCAGAGCCTGAAGGTAAGGAGGTGCCATGCCCCTCACATCTCCGTAGGCAAGCACCATGGTCTTGTTGTAGATGCGAGCTTCAACTGGAAGCCAGTGGAGTGTGCGGAGGAGCGGGGTGACATGAGAGAACTTGGGAAGGTTGAACACCAGACGGGCTCCAGCGTTCTGGATAAGTTGTAGGGGTTTAATGGCACAGGCAGGGAGCCCAGCCTACAGCGAGTTGCAGTAATCCAGACGGGAGATGACAAGTGCCTGGATTAGGACTTGTGCTGCTTTCTGTGTAAGGTATGGTCGTACTCTGCAAATGTTGTAGAGCATGAACCTGCAGGATCGGGTCACCGCTTTGATGTTAGCGGAGAACGACAGGGTGTTGTCCAGGGTCATGCCAAGGTTCTTTGCGCTCTGGTAGGAGGACACAATGGAGTTGTCAACCGTGATGGCGAGATCATGGAGCGGGCAGTCCTTCCCCGGGAGGAAGAGCAGCTCCGTCTTGCCGAGGTTCAGCTTGAGGTGGGGATCCGACATCCACACTGATATGTCTGCCAGACATGCAGAGATGCGATTCGCCACCTGGTTATCAGAAGGGGGAAAGGAGAAAATTAATTGTGTGTCGTCTGCGTAGCAATGATAGGAGAGACCAAGTGCGGATATGACAGAGCCAAGTGACTTGGTGTATAGAGAGAATAGGAGAGGACCTAGAACTGAGCCCTGGAGGACACCAGTGGTCAGAGCACGTGGTGTGGAGACAGATTCTCGCCACGCCACCTGGTGAGCAGTGCCGGAGATTCCCAACTCGGAGAGGGTGGAGAGGAGGATCTGATGGTTCACAGTATCAAAGGCAGCAGATAGGTCTAGAAGGATAAGAGCAGAAGAGAGAGAGTTAGCTTTAGCAGTGCGGAGAGCCTCTGTGACACAGATAATTGCAGTCTCAGTTGAATGACCAGTCTTGAAACCTGACTGGTTTGGATCAAGAAGGTCATTCTGAGAGAGATAGCAGGAGAGTTGGCTAGAGACGGCACGCTCAAGAGTTTTGGAGAGAAAAGAAAGAAGGGATACTGGTCTGTAGTTGTTGACATCAGAGGGATCGAGTGTTGGTTTTTTGAGAAGGGGTGCAACTCTCGCTCTCTTGAAGACGGAAGGGACATAGCCAGCGGTCAAGGATGAGTTGATGAGCGAGGTGAGGTACGGGAGAAGGTCTCTGGAAATGGTCTGGAGAAGAGAGGAGGGGATAGGGTCAAGCTGGCCGTCACAAGTCGCAAGATTTCATCTGGAGAGAGAGGGGAGAAAGAAGTCAAAGCATAGGGTAGGGCCGTGTGAGCAGGACCAGCGGTGTCATTTGACTTAATAAATGAGGATCGGATGTCGTCAACCTTCTTTTCAAAATGGTTGAAAAATGGACGAAGTCATCCACAGAGAGGGAGGAGGGAGGGGGAGGAGGAGGAGGATTCAGCAGGGAGGAGAAGGTGGCAAAGAGCTTCCTAGGGTTAGAGGCAGAGGCGTGAAATGTAGAGTGGTAGAAAGTGGCTTTAGCAGCAGAAACGGAGGAAGAAAATGTAGAGAGGAGGTCCACTTGGGAGAGATGAGGATTCCTGTGCCACCGCTGTGCTGACCAGATGCTCTCGGGGTATGCGAGAACACATGATCAGACGAGGAAAAGAGCAGTAGGAGTAGCAGTGTTTTCTGTGGTAATCCATGTTTCCGTCAGCGCCAAGAAGTCGAGGGACTGGAGGATAGCATAGGCTGAGATGAACTCTGCCTTGTTGGCCGCAGAACGGCAGATCCAGAGGCTGCCGGAGACCTGGAACTCCACGTGGGTCGTGCGCGCAGGGACCACCAGATTAGAGTGGCAGCAGCTACGCGGTGTGAAGCGTTTGTATGGCCTGTGCAGAGAGGAGAGAACAGGGATAGACAGACACATAGTTGACAGGCTACAGAAAAGGCTACAATAATGCAAGAGAGATTGGAATAAAATTAACTAAACATCTGGGGAAGCGAGAGAGCGGGGCCTCCCTCACTTACCTTTCACTGAAACACTCAAATATAACTCTCCCATCTTCCACTTTAGAAATCATTGTTGTAAACTACAGCGGTTCAATGTTTTCTAGGAATAGACTCTAACTTAGTTTATTCAGCTAGCTAACTTGGTACAGTATTCTTCCATGAAAACCGCCCAGGGCACCGTTTCCTATGACGCCATAGCTAACTAGCATGCTAACATCCAATAACAATTAGCACCAATACTTTGTTACAACAAACTACCAATAGTGTGTTAACACACTAAACAGATCATTCGTGTCCGTGTCTAGTTCAAGATTTGGCCTAAAAACTACAACTCCCATGATTCTCTGAATGAAAAAACGATTAAAGGCTAAGGAAGTTAACAAATGTTTTACAGAAACAAAACTTGATATGCACATGATAAACTTTATCTTAAGACCTTTTACTAGACACTACCTAAATAAATGCCATGGACCACCCATACGTAAAATTTATGCACACATGACTGTAAGTCGCTTTGGATAAAAGCGTCTGCTAAATGGCATATTAAGTTACATTTATCCATTATTTGACCCGCGTTTAAAAGCTAAACAAACACGGTTGCGTACCATTTTGGGTCCACGTGGTTTGAGAGTTGATATGCTGCGTTCAGGTGCTAGTTGGACTCAAATGATGTAAATTAGCCTATCAGAAGCTTCTAAAGCCATGACATAATTTTTTTTCCCCCAAGCTGTTTAAAGGCACCGTCAACTTAGTGTATGTAAACGTCTGACCCACTGGAATTGTGATACAGTGAATTATAAGTGAAATAATCTGTCTGTAAACAATTGTTTGAAAAATTACTTGTGTCATGCACAACGTAGATGTCCTAACCGCCTTGCCAAAACTATAGTTTATTAACAAGAAATTTGTGGAGTGGTTGAAAAACTAGTTTTAATGACTCCAACCTAAGTGTATGTAAACTTCCGACTTCAACTGTATATTTGGGGAGTTTCTCCCATTCTTCTCTGCAGATCTTCTCAAGCTCTGTCAGGTTGGATGGGGAGCATCGCTGCACAGCTATTTTCACGTCTCTCCAGAGATGTTCGATTGGGTTCAAGTCCGAGCTCTGGCAGGGTCACTCAAGGACATTCAGAGACTTGTCTAGAAGCCACTCCTGCATTGTCTTGGATGTGTGCTTAGGGTCATTGTCCTGTTGGAAGGTGAACCTTCATCCCAATCTGAGATCCTGAGCGCTTTGGAGCAGGTTTTCATTAAGGATCTCTCTGTACTTCGCTCCATTCATCTTTCCCTCGATCCTGACTAGTCTCCCAGTCCCTGCCGCTGAAAAACATCCCCACAGCATGATGCTGCCACAACCATGCTTCACCGTAGAGATGATGCCATGTTTCCTCCAGACATGACCCTTGGCATTCAGGTCAAAGAGTTTAATCTTGGTTTAATCTTGGTTAATCTTGGTTTCATCACACCAGATAATTTTGAGTCCTTTAGGTGCCTTTTGGCAAACTCCAAGTGGGCTGTCATTTCTCTTTTACAGAGGAGTGGGATGCAGTTGCCGTACCAGGTGGTGATACAGCCTGACAGGGCGCTCTCAATGGTGCATCTTTAAGAGTTTGAGGGTCTTAGGGGCCAAGCCGAATTTCTTCAGCGTCCTGATGTTGAAAAGGCGCTGTTCCGCTTTCTTCACCACACTGTCTGTGTGGGTGGACCATTTCAGATTGTCAGTGATGTGTACGCCGAGGAACTTGAAGCTTTTCACCTTCTCCACTGCGGCCCCGTCGATGTGGATGGGGGTGTGCTCCCTCTGCTGTCTCCTGAAGTCCACGATCAGCTCCTTCATTTTGACATTGAGGGAGAGGTTATTTTCCTTGCACCACTCAGACAGGGCCCTCACCTCCTCCCTGTAGGCTGTCTTGTCGTTGTTGGTAATTAGCCCTACCACTATTGTGTCATCTGCAAAACTTGATGATTGAGTTGGAGGCGTGTGTGGCCATGCAGTAATGGGTGAACAGGGAGTACAGGAGGGGGCTGAGCTTGCACCCTTGTGGGACCCCTGTGTTGAGGAGGTGTTGTCACCTACCTTCACCACCTGGGGGTGGCCCGTCAGGAAGTCCAGGACCCATTTGCACAGGGCGGGGTTCCCGCCCAGTGCCCCGACATTAATGATGAGCTTGGAGGGTACTATGGTGTTGAAGGCTGAGCTGTAGTCAATGAACAGCATTCTTACATTTACATTTACATTTTAGTCATTTAGCAGACGCTTTTATCCAGAGTGACTTACAGTTAGTGAGTGCATACATTATTTTTTTAATTTTTCACACTGGCCCCCCGTGGGAATCGAACCCACAACCCTGGCGTTGCAAACGCCATGTTCTACCAACTGAGCTACATCCCTGCCGGCCATTCCCTCCCCTACCCTGGACGACGCTGGGCCAATTGTGCGCCGCCCCATGGGTCTTCTTACATAGGTATAGTAATTTAGTTCAGTTACCTTCGCTTTGTTGGGTACAGGAACAATGGTGTACCTCTTGAAGCAAGTGGGGACAGCAGACTGGGATAGGGAGAGATTGAATATGTCCGTAAACACTCCAGCTGGCTGGTCTGCACATGCTCTGAGGACGCGGCTAGGGATGCCGTCTGGGCAGGCAGCCTTGCAAGGGTTAACACGCTTAAATGTCTTACTCACTTCGGCCACGGAGAACGAGCGCTCACAGTCCTCGGGAGCGGCCTGCGTCGATGGCACTGTGTTATCCTCAAAGCGGGTGAAGAAGGTGTTTAGCTTGTCCGGGAGGAAGATGACGGTGTCCACGACGTGGCTGGTTTTCCCTTTGTAATCCGTGATTGTCTGGAGTCCCTGCCACGTGCGTCTCGTGTCTGAGCCGTTGAATTACGACTCCACTTTGTGTCTTTACTGATGTTTTGCCTGTTTGATTGCCTTAGGGAGGGCATAACTGGACTGTCTGTATCCAACCATATTCCCAGTCACTTTGCTGTGGATAAATGCGGTGGTGTGCACTTTCTACATTTTTGTTTAGTGACTGAACATTCGCAAGTAATATACTCGGAAGCGGTGGATAGTGTGCATGCTTCCTGAGTTGGACTAAAAGTCCACTCCGAATACCTCTTCTCCACAGACGTTGTCTTGGAGCAGCCTCTGGGATAAGTTCAATAGCCTTGGGGGGTACGAACAAAGGATCCAATTCAGGAAAGTCATATTTCTGGTCGAAATGCTGGTGAGTTACCGCAACTCTGATATCCAAAAGTTCTTTCCGGCTGTATGTAATAAAGCAAAAAACTTTCTGGGCTAATAATGTGAGAAATAACACCCCAAAAAATATAATACCGCAAAGTTGCTTAGGAGCTAGAAACATGTCTATCAGCTGTATTTTGTAACAACATCTATGTTGTTAGCTTGTGGAGATTGTTGTATATTTCCTAAATATAATCTATTCTACTGAGTTCTATCACACATTTTCATGCACCCATGGCAACACTGTTCCTTCTGCTCAGCACAGCACAATATAATAAAATAATAATTATTGCCTATGGCGTTTTTAATTATTCAATTATTGCATCGTCTCACCCCAGTCAGTCACACAAGGGACATCTCATAAAGATCCACTTGCAATAAATTGAGTGACATCATCACTAAGCCACAAAGAGACACCAGTTGTTTAAAGTTTCAAGTTTTATTAGTCGTATGTACGGGATACACATGGTATACACCGTCCAACTAAATGCTTACTTGCAGGTTCCTTCTCGACAATGCAACATCAATAAGAAATCATAAAATCTAAGAATATCAAATCAAATCAAATTGTATTTGTCACATGCGCCGAATACAACAGGCCACGGGGGGCCAGTATGAAAATGTATGCACTCACTAACTGTAAGTCGCTCTGGATAAGAGCATCTGCTAAATGACTAAAATGTAAATGTAAATGTGTAGCCCTTAACGTGAAATGCTTACTTACAAGCCCTTAACCAGCAATGCAGTTTTAAGAAAAATAGGAGTTAAGAAAATTTTGAAAGCTGAGCTGTAGTCAATGAACAGCATTCCTGTTCCTTTTGTCCAGGTGGGAAAGGGCAGTGTGGAGTGCAAAAGAGATAGCGCCATCTGTGGATCTGTTGGGGCGGTCTTCGAATTGGAGTGGGACTAGGGTTTCTGGGATGATGGTGTTGATGTGAGCCATAACCAGCCTTTCAAAATACTTCATGGCTATAGACGTGAGTGCTACAGGTCGGTAGTCATTTAGGCAGGTTACCTTGGCGTTCTTGGGGACAGGGACTATGGTGATCTAATTGAAACATGAAGGTATTACAGACTGTGTCAGGGAGAGGTTGACAATGTCAGTGAAGACACTTGCCAGTCGGTCAGCGCATGCTCTGAGTACACGTCCTGGTAATCCGTCTTGCCCTGCGGCCTTGTGAATGTTGACCTGTTTAAAGGTCTTACTCACATCGGCTACAGAGAGCGTGATCACACAGTCGTCCGGAACAGCTGGTGCTCTATGAACATACAGTAAAGTAAATGGCTTAGTAGAATAGAATAAACATTTTAGGAAGGCACATACAGGAAGGCACAATTTATAGTCCAATATTTACACGTGTTTTGGGAAAGGGGGAATTGGGGGGGAAGTGTATAAATTGTGCAGTATTTAATAATAAATATAATATGCCATTTAGCAGACGCTTTTATCCAAAGCGACTTACAGTCATGTGTGCATACATTTTTACGTATGGGTGGTCCCGGGGATCAAACCCACTACCCTGGCGTTACAAGCGAGTCTGGTAGCAGCGGTTGTGATGTGTGTGTAGCTGAATGTATATATATATATATGTGTGTGTGCGTGCGTGCGTGTGTGTGTGTGTGCGTGTGTGTGTGGATGTGTGGATGTCTTTGTGGGTGTGTGGTTGAGTACATGTGTGCTAAGGTGCAGAGAATCAGAGCAGGTAGTCAGTCCAGTTCAAGTGTTCAGCAGTCTGACTCTCTCTACTGCTGTCCCATTGATGTTTTGTATTTATTTTTATTTTACAGGGACATTGCACATTAATCAACATCAATATTACAGTAGTGCAACATCCATGTAAATGTGCTGGGGTTAGTCAAGAGCTAATTTGCACCTGTAGTCCCTGGGCAGGTAAGGGCAACACAGCCACAATGCAAATACAAACACTCACTAAAAACAATACAAAATACAGATACATCACATCCAAAACAACATGACTATAGCAGTGGTGGTCGGTGACATTTTTTTTTTTTATGAGCATGGCCTTATTTCTATTACAGCATATTGGATGACTGTCATTCATATTCCATTCACCCAGCTCAATGTAACATTGATAGGTTTAGGCTACTACATGATACTCAAATTTTCCCTGTACCTATCATGAGGTTGCTACAACCTAGCCTATGTTTACAACGTAGGTGCACAGGTCGAGATAATTTTGAGTAATCAAGGTGACAGACAGTGACACATTCAATACCGCCTTGCACACTCTTGCCTCCATCTAGCTGATCTAGGGTGTAATCATTAGTCCAACAGTTGTAAATAAGAGTTTCAATTGGAAAAATGCAGGTATGTGTATCCCCATTTCGTTCCATTTGCTTCTGTTTAACAAACATTTTTCAACAGAATTGGCAGAATGAATACACCCTTGATCACACGGAAACACAGTTCACTTTCATAGCAGCCACCAAAAACAGGATGATCACTTTGCTCATTGTATATATAATTCCTTATCGCAACGATCTACGCGCTCTCCTCATCTCACGTTTTCCCTTCACTTGTGAACTTCAGTGCACAACACATCAGCTGTCTGTGACCAGGCGAAAAAACCTTTCCAGGTCAAACCTTCATATCATGACCGCTAACTGCTACACACAGCCTACATCGTTGTCACGTCATAGTCAACATAGCTACTAGAACTAATGCATTAGCAAACCCGCTACAATCATGCAGTACAGTGTACAGCCAGAAAGCAGTTTAGCAGTTACACCGGCGAGCCCTGGTGTCAATAAATGTATAAAACCAGAAGCTTCCCTTGACATGGAAGAGTTCCGGTGTTGGATAGCCATAGCCAGCTAGCTAACATAGCACCCCTCTCTGTTTGAGCCGGGTGTTTGAGTAGGCTAAACTAGCTAGTTGGATTCGCTAGCTAAGTGAAAGTGAAATTTGCACTGTTCAAAAGTGCACTTATGCTTTCAGTACTAGATTCATTCTCTGATCCTTTGATTGGGTGGATACCATGTCACTTCATGCTGCAGGAGCTCTGATAGGTTGGAGGATGTCCTCCGGAAGTTGTCATAATTACTGTGTAAGTCTATGTAAGGGGGTGAGAACCAAGAGCCTCCTAGGTTTTGTATTGAAGTCAATGTACCCAGAGGAGTAGAGAAGCTAGCTGTCCTCCGGCTACACCATGATGCTACCCTACAGAGTGCTGCTGAGGCTACTGTAGACCTTCATTTCAGAACAGTGCTTTTTCATCAATTATTTGGTGATGTGACTATATTTAGTATAGTTTTATCTTCAAATAATAACTTTTTAAATATTTCACTATTTTTATTTTTATGAAATTCACTGAGGATGATGGTCCTCCCCTTCCTCCTTTGAGGAGCCTCCACTGGACTATAACAACAACAACCTCCACAATGTGGATCGGGGCACGTTCCCTCCTCTGCTTCCTGTAGTCAACAACCAAATCCTTTGTTTTGCTGATGTTGAGGGAGAGGTTGTTGTTCTGGCACCACAATACCAGTTCACTTATCTCCTCCATATAGGCTGACTCGCCGTTGTTGGTTATCAGGCCTACAACCATAGTGTCGTCAGTAAACTTGATGATGGAGTTGGTGTCATGCAAAGCCATATAGTAGTGGGTGAACAGGGATTACAGCAGAGGGCTGAGGACACACCCCTGGGTAGAAGCTAAAAGGGGGGACAACAGTGAAGCTATTGTTGAATGAAGGCATCTTTAGCCAAACAATGTAAGGAGGATATGACTCAGACAGGACAGAAGCACCCAAGTAAAACACTTTATCCCAGGATAAAAGCTATCAGGAACACTACTACATACCAGTAGTCTTTTAAAACTTGTTTTACTAAACACTGCCACCTTGTGGGAAGCTTGAGTCAATGCATAATGCAGTACTTAACAGTGCATTCGGAAAATATTCAGACCCCTTGACTTTTTCCCCCAAAAAATATGTTACAGCCTTATTCGAAAATGGATTAAATTGTTATTTTTTCCTCATCAGTCTACACACAATACCCCATAATGCCAAAGAAAAAACAGGTTTTTAGAAATGTTTGCAAATTTATACTGAAATATTACATTTATAAAAGTATTCAGACCCTTTACTCAGTACTGTGATTACAGCCTCGAGTCTTCTTGGGTATGGCGCTACAAGCTTGGCACAGCTGTATTTGGGGAGTTTCTCCAATTCCCTGCAGATCCTCTCAAGCTCTGTCAGGTTGGATGGGGAGCATCGCCGAACAGCTATTTTCACGTCTCTCCAGAGATGTTCGATCGGTTTTAAGTCCGGGCTCTGTCTGGGCCACTCAAGGACATTCAGAGACTTGTCCCGAAGCCACTTGTGCGTTGTCTTGGCTGTGTGCTTAGGGTCATTGTCCTGTTGGAAGGTGAACCTTCGCCCCAGTCTGAGGTCCTGAACGCTCTGGAGCAGGTTTTCAACAAGGATCTCTCTGTACTTTGCTACGTTAATCTTTCCCTCGATCCTGACTAGTCTCTGAGTCCCTGCTGCTGAAAAACCTCCCCACAGCATGATGCTGCCACCACCATGCTTCACCGTAGAGATGGTGCCAGGTTTCCTCCAGACGTAACGCTTGGCATTCAGGCCAAAAAGTTAAATCAGAGAATCTTGTTTCTCATGGACTGAAAGTCCTTTAGGCAAACTCCAAGCTGGCTGTCATGTGACTTTTACTGAGGAGTGGCTTCCATCTGGCCACTCTACCATAACAGCCTGATTGTTGGAGTGCTACAGAGACGGTTGTCCTTCTGGAAGGTTTTCCCATCTCCACAGAGGAACTCTGGAGCAGGGACCATTGGGTTCTTGGTCACGTCCATGACCAAGGCCCTTCTCTCCCAATTGCTCAGTTTGGCCAGGCAGCCAGCTCTAGGAAAAGTCTTGGTGGTTCCAAACTTCTTCCATTTAAGAATGATGGAGGACACTGTGTTCTTGGGGACCTTCAATGCTGCAGAAAGTTTTTGCATACATTTTCATACTGCTCCCCCGTGGGAATCGAACCCACAACCCTGGCATTGCAAGCGCCATGCTCTACCAACTGAGCTACACAGGACTACAGGTACATAGACAGGTATGTGCCTTTCCAAATCATGTCCAATCAATTGAATTTACCACAGGTGGACTCCAATCAAGTTGTAGAAACATCTCAAGGATGATCAATGGAAATAGGATGCACCTGAGCTCAATTTCGAGTCTCATACCAAACGGGCGGAATAAATGTATTTCTGTTTCAATTATTTATTTATTTTCAAAAATTTCTAAAAACCTGTTTTCGCTTTGTCATTATGGGGTAATTTTATCCATTTTAGAATAAGGCTGTAACGTAACAAAATGTGGAAAAAGTAAAGGTGTCTGAATACTTTCCGAAGGCTCTGTACATACATTGTTGTGACCCTTTAATTTTAGGGTGAGCTATTAAAAACTACATAACAACATTCACATACATGCTGCTTCTGCTACAAAAGTACAAAGTCAAGTTTAACCTCTTAAGGATCTGACCCTTTTTTTCAATTTTCGCCTAAAATGACATACCCAAATCTAACTGCCTGTAGCTCAGGACCTGAAGCAAGTAAATGCATATTCTTGATACCATTTGAAAGGAAACACTTTGAAGTTTGTGGAAATGTGAAATTAATGTAGGAGAATATAACACATTAGATCTGGTAAAAAAAAAAAAAAAAAAAAAAACTTTTTCTATTAATCTTTTTGTTCCATCATCTTTGAAATGCAAGAGAAAGGCCAAAATATAATCTTGCAGTTTAGGCGCAATTGAGATTTTGGCCACTAGATGGCAGCAGTGTGTGTGAAAGGTTTCAGATTGATCCAGTGAAGCATTGCAATACTGGACTATTTCGTATCAAGTCTGCCCAAATGTGCCGAATTGGTCAATTGATACATTTTCAAGTACATAACTATAGAGAACATACAAAAATGATATGGTAATACAAAATGTAAGTTTACACACTCCAAGGAATGTCATACATGATGGATCATTAGCTTATATACTAACTTTCATACATCTAGATGGCCGGGCCGGGCGGGGTGGGTGTGGAGCCAGAGACAGCAGAAGTTCAAACTGTGGAATATAAAAAAATATTTTATCAAACAAAACTGTGCTACATTTTAACTCTGGGACCCTTAGGATGACAAATCAGAGCAAGATTACTGAATGTAAGTACATTATTTACCTTCAGAGGTGAATATATCAAACCAGTTGCCGTGATAAGTTTTGAGTTGTTGTGCACTCTCCTCAAACAACAGCATGGTATTTTTTCACTGTAATAGCTACTGTAAATTGGACAGTGCAGTTAGATTAGCAAGAATGTAACCTTTCTGCCCATATAAGACATGTCTATGTCCTCGAAAGTTTGCTGTTACTTACAACAGTCATGCTAATCACATCAGCGCACGTTAGCTCAACCGTCCCGTATACGGGACAACCTAAATGAAATATAAAGTGATTATGGTACAGATCATCCTAACTAACCATGCTTCTTAAACATCATGCATGTCACCATGCAACTAAACTGTGAGAGAGAAACCCAGCATTCCCAGTGGATTCTGGTTCCTGTCAGATTGTGTTCTTTTGTTATTGCATCACATACTGTAGATGCATAATAAACAACAACAGCTCACATGAGTGGAGAGGGATAAAAGCCTTCATCTCAAGGGCCAGAGCCCTGGGAGGTAACAAAGCTTCATCAGACAAGATCACCGGCAAGAAATAGAACAGGCCTTCTACATAATTCATCAGTATAGATCTATTCATTATTGTAATATTGAGAGAGACACGGTGGCGAGACTACAGCGAGAGAGAGCTGTTGGTTAAACACTAAATGGACCGGCTCCATATTTTATTATCTCTTTATGTGGGTTGTGTTCATTGGGGACAGGCGGGGAGGGGGACAGGTACGTGCGTGTGCATGTGTGTGTGCATGTGTGCATGCGTGATGGAAAAAGTACTCAATTGTCATACTTTAGTAAAAGTAAAGACACCATAATAGAAAATGACTCAAGTAAAAGTGAAAGTCACCCAGTAAAATACTGCTTGAGTAAAAGTCTAAAAGTACTTGGTTTAAATATACTTAAGTATCAAAAGTAAATGTAATTGCGAAAATATACTTAAGTATCAAAAGTAAAAGTATAAATTATTTTAAATGTGTTATATTAAGCAAACCAGACGACACCTTTTTATTTTATTTTCTTATTTCAAAATAAAAATAAACGAAATCTCCGTCTTATCTTAGCTCATTGGTCACCATAGCAACACCCACCCGTAGTCTGCGCTCCAGCAGGTATATCTCACTGGTCATCAAAGCCAACACCTCCTTTGGCCGCCATTCCTTCCAGTTCTCTGCTGCCAATGACTGGAACGAACTGCAAAAATCTCTGAAGCTGGAGACTCTTATCTCCCTCACTAACTTTAAGCATCAGTTGTCAGAGCAGCTTACCGATCACTGCACCTGTACACAGCCCATCTGTAATTAGCCCATCCAACTACCTCATCCCCATATTGTTATTTATTTTGCTAATTTGCACCCCAGTATGTCTATTTGCACATCATCTTTTGCACATCTATCATTCCAGTGTTAATACGAAATTGTAACTATTTTGCACTATGGCCTATTTATTGCCTTACCTCCATAATTTACTACATTTGCACACACTGTATATATATATTTTCTGTTGTATTTTTGACTTTATGTTTTGTTTACCCCATATGTAACTCTGTGTTGTTGTTTTTATCGCACTGCTTTGCTTTATCTTGGCCAGGTCGCAGTTGTAAATGAGAACTTGTTCTCAACTGGCTTACCTGGTTAAATAAAGGTAAAAATAAATAATAATAATAATAATAATAATAATAATAATAATAATAATAATACGGATAGCCAGGGGCACACTCCAACATTCAGACATAATTTACGAACGAAGCATGCGTGTTTAGTGAGTCCGCCAGATCAGAAGCAGTAGGGATGACTAGAGATGTTTTGTGCGTTTATTTGCACCGTTTTCCTGTCCTGCTAAGCATTCAAAATGTAACGAGTACTTTTGGGTGTCAGGGAAAATTTATGGAGTAAAAAGTACATTATTTTATTTAGTAAACGTAAAAGTTGTCAAAAATATAAATGGTAAAGTACAGATACCCCCAAAAACTACTTAAGTCGTACTTTAAAGTACATGTGCATGTGTGCATGTGTGTGAGAGAGAGAGGTGAACACCAGGACATCCATCTGAATGATGGGCAGCTCTGACAACACAGCTGCCTCTTCATTAGGGTGACACTAACATGACCTCTGACCTTTTCATAACAGCTCACCTGGAGAGAGAAGGAGCCTTAGATGAGTTTGTGTTTGTTCACACATGGCACCCTGTTCCCTTGAGAGTGCACTACTTTTGACCAAACCCATAGGGCTCTGGTTACAAGTAGTGCTCTATAGAGGAAATAGGGTGCTATTTGGAATGTAGCTTGTGTTTGTTCACACAACAGGAAGTGAACAACCAGACCAGATACTGTACCTGGATCATGATCAGTAAGCCAGAGAGGTACCAAATGAACTACAATAAGAACGCTAGCTAATTTCAGTTTCAAAATGTTTTCCATTTCATTTCCATTTCCAACATGAGCCTGACGTTTCAGAAAAATATGTTACATACACTACATCAGAGTTTCCCAAACTCGGTTACTGGGCCCCCCTGGTTGCACGTTTTGGTTTTCGCCCTAGCACTACACAGCTGATTCAACCCTGCACTACAAGCATAATCACTTTATAAATTAACTTTGCCAATGACCAAGCTTCAAAGAGCATAGGGCCAGTCTGAAATCTGATTAGCATGGTCAAGAACACCTGAGGAGGTGGGGAGTTGCACAGGTAACCAGACATGAAAGAATGCCACCTCTCACCACCAAGAAGGTCTTTATAGTTACGATCCTGGACCTAGACCGACACTGATGATGTAAGATCCGATTCATGCCACACACACACCACAGTCTTACCCTGAACCAGAGAAACTGTTTATTGAAAGAAGCAATTCATCTGTAAAATATGTGTACATGTTTCAAATAAAACTTCTTTTTTTTTAATACCTATTTATATGTCTTATAAATGTACTTAGCTTTACAGAGTAATGTCAAATGTAGCAGACAACGTTTAAGTAATGTAAGAGCTGTCTTCATAGAGTATCACAAAGATTTTGAAATTCTAAAAAGTGATATGGCAGGAGGAACATTGTTATTTTTATTTATTAGAATGGAAATGGTTGAACTCCCAAGCCTAGCTACTTGTCCAAGACTTACATATATGTCTGTATGCTTCAGTTTAGAATATTTTACACAATTATTTGATATGCTTTTTGAAACAATAGCTCAATTAAAAGAGACTTTGAAATGAAAAAACCAAATCTTTGCAATGTTCCTACAGCAGCTGGCAGTTTTTTGTCTGCTCTTCAAGTGACTCTTTAAAGATCAGATTAAGATGGTGACACATACTTACTGGCAAATACATGTGACTTGGCAAGAGCATGGACAGTTCTCACAGACAGTTGGAATATTTACAGCCACATTTCCAACACATGAATGACCAGAAATATCAGATTGGGTATTAAATAAAATGTAACAAGTACCCAGTACTGTAGATGCCCGAATATTAATTATGCATATGTAGATTGCAAAAAACTGGAAAATAATAAATAAATAAATAGATTATTTAAGATTGATGATAAATTAGCTAAGGAAAAAATATGACATACTGTACTGTACTGTATATAAGAACAAAAAAATACAGATCCACTGAGATAAGATCTTCGGCCAGGTAGACTGAGTTCAGGGTGAATAACTTGAGCTGAACTTTACTAACTAGCTAATGACGTAACCCAGTGGGCAAAACTTGTTGAAATGACGTCTTTTTAACCAGTTTTACCCGCTGGGTTACGTCATTTGCCCGCTGGGTTACGTCATTAACCAGTTTTGCCCGCTGGGTAGACATTTTTACATTACATTTCAGTCATTTAGCAGACGCTCTTATCCAGAGCGACTTACATTAGCAATTAGGGTTAAGTGCCTTGCTTAAGGGCACATCGACAGATTTTTCACCTAGTCAGCTCGGGGATTAGAACCAGCGACCTTTCAGTTACTGGCACAATGCTCTTACCCACTAAGCTACCTGCCGCTAGACCTATCCACTGTGCACCCACCGGTACTAGCCTGCCTGCCGTCTGCATTGTGCTAGCTAGCTGAATTGATGGAAGCAGGTCAGAATCAGTGCCCTGGTGATGTCTTTGTTGAGTTCCTTGTAAAGCTGTGAACAACAACAGCCCTATTCACAGCTCAGCTAACTGAACTGAAGTAATTTCCTGTCTGAAAAGAGGTGACATGGAGTGTTGAGCATGACATCTCTCTAGCATCTGGTGATTTAGGCAGAGTTGAACAAAACAATACAATAGAAATAGAAAGACAATCGAAAACAACGGTTGAAGGAAAGAAATCAACAGATGAGTGTCTGTATCATCATCATCCTCACCATCACATTCATCACCTTCATCATCACCATCACCATCATCACATCATCATCATCACCTTCATCACCATAATCATCATCACATCATCATTATCACCATCATCATCCTCCTCCATCACCATCATCCTTCTCCATCACCATCATCATCACCATTACCATCATCCTCCTCCACCACCATCATCATTACCATCACCATCATCCTCCTCCATCACCATCATCATCCCCGTTCCATCACCATTATCCTCCTCCATCACCATCACCATCATCCTCCTCCATCACAATCATCACCACCACCATCACCATCATCCTCCTGCATCACCATCATCCTCCTCCATCACCATCATCACCACCATCACCATCATCCTCCTCCATCACCATAATCCTCCTCCATCACCATCACCATCATCACCACCATCACCATCATCCTCCTCCATCACCATCATCCTCCTCCATCACCATCATCCTCCTCCATCACCATCATCCTCCTCCATCATCATGATCTTTATCCTCATCATCATCAGTTACATCACTAAACACTGTCATTAACATTAACAACAACAACAACACAACACATTTAAACAAAAAAGCAGCATATGAGATTAAGATTAAGAAAATGTAAATTAAGGAAAGACATGCCTTTAAAAAAAAATATGCCCAACTTCTATCACCTAGGTGAAATAATCAACTGTACACAAAGTGTGTGAACTGGTCAAATAAAGCATTCAAAGAAACCTTCCAAAGAAACTCTCTCTTCAAGATACATACGGTCTATTCCATCCATCAATCCACCAGTGTCTCATTTGAAAGTTGTGGAGCCACCCACCGACACATCTGTAGGTGCAGTTTAGGTGTGGTGTAGATAGGCACAAACAGAGAGGTCAGCCCCTATAGAGAGGTCATCCTGGTGAAGTGTTGTGCCCCTGCCCCCTGACCCTGTGCAACTGTCTATTGTTGCGTCCCAAATGGCACCCTATTTCCTATATAGTGCACTACTTTTGACCAGAACACAAGGCCCTGGTAAAACATCATACACTATATAAGTCCTCCAGTCCTCCTCAGGATAGATGGGTGGGTGGGTGGGGCTTCGGCCAACCCAGGCAGCTCACCCAGTGGTCAGCTCTGAGTTAGGGGGCGGGTTAGGGGGCGGTTCCAGAGTCTCAGCTATCTCCCCCAGTTCATCCAGCAGCTCTGTGAATGCCGGTCTCCTGAAGGACTCCATCTGAACACACAGAGGAAGCATAAGGATCAGTACTGGGCCTTGTCTGGGGTTTAAAACTAACTGTTCACAAAGCGTCTCAGAGTAGGAGTGCGTATATAGGATCAGTTTTGTTATTAATATTATAATAAATACGATTTGGACACGGAGGACCTGACTCCTAGATCAGCATTTCCACTTTAAGACGCTTTGGGCCTGATTCCGGCTTAGGAAATTACGCCTTTCCTACGCACGCCTTTCCTATATGCTTCACAGTAGTTGGTCTGGTCAGTCGTCGTGAACCGTGCTCCAGGCTCCAGGTTTAACCTTCTACGTGTGGTCTGAGTTCCATAATGATTCAAATAGGCTACATGTCCCAAATTACTGCACAAAGTTATCCTAATATGATCCAATAATGCTAGTGACCCTCAGGAACAACTTGCATGGACGTGACAGAGGAAAGAAAGGGAAACGGAATGGAATGGAATTATGCAAAATGTAGGCTACAAATTGAACACTAAAGTGACAGTTATAAATGTATGTGGGTATTACTGACGGTGGCTCCCAATAGAGGCTAATATTTAACATGATACAAATTGTAAAATTAAACAGAGAAAAGCCCGGGCATAGGGTATAATTAAAACATTCAACTCGGCAGGTTCAGCCCTACATAATTGTATGAACTTTAAAGTATACTGTATGAACTGTACTGTAAAGTATACTTTACTACATCTACTCACCAGACTGTAAAGTATACTGTATGAACTACACTGTAAAGTATACTGTATGAACTATGCTGTAAAATATACTGTATGAACTATGCTGTAAAGTATACTGTATGAACTATGCTGTAAAGTATACTGTATGAACTGTACTGTAAAGTATACTGTACTGTATCTACTCACCAGACAGCAGCTGGCTGCCAGCTCCAACACGCGCTGAGGACACCCGCTCACCAGATCCCTAAACGCACTCACATCCAGGCCATAGTCCTGTTAAACACACACACACACACACACACACACACACACACACACACACACACACACACACACACACACACACACACACACATGCCTAGCAGTCATTACACATGGTTAATAGGGCAGAGCTTTCACACATGGTACATGCCAGAGATTTCACACATGGTGCATGACAGAGCTTTCACACATTGTAGAAAACCTGGATCTATGTAGATATACTGTATGTCTCATGTACTTCTATACGTGTATCTATATATGTGTGTTTGTGCTAGTGTGTGTCAAAATGAACAAAGCCTTTTCCACTTATGGTCGTATATAATGTAAATACAGAGTAGAGCTTTACCTGGGTTCTTGGTAGAATCTCTGGGTCTGCAGGGATCCTTGCCAGTATTTCACAGAGCATAATTCCAAAGGAAAATACATCCACCTGGTGAGAACACAGAACCAAGTCTGTCATACAGAGTTCCAACCAACGATGAACTGTGTTCCAACTACTAGGATACTAAGATATGACAAAGCTCTCTAACTTTCTACCCGGAGTATTTTTGACCACATCTTCTCAAATGGACCAACTCAGTGGCCTTGTGGGCCTCCTGCCCTATGGTCAGTTTTGACTCAGACAAGGCTATTTACTCGATTGAAGGGTCTTGGTGACGTATCCTTACCTTGCGATCGTAGGGTTCCCCACGCAGCATCTCTGGGGCCATCCAGAAGGCAGATCCCACCAGGGAGAGCTTCCTATCCGGGTCTTTAACCGGCAGCTCCACCACTTCTCTGGCCAGGCCAAAGTCTGTGACCAGGGCCTCCCTGCCCCGCGCCGTCACACGGATCAGACAGTTCTGCAGAGTCAGACATACACAAATCCACATGTCAGTATATACATATATATTATTATATACAGTGAGGGAAAAAAGTATTTGATCCCCTGCTGATTTTGTACGTTTGCCCACTGACAAAGACATGATCAGTCTATCATTTTAATGGTAGGTTTATTTGAACAGTGAGAGAGAATAACAACAACAAAAATCCAGAAAAACGCATGTCAAAAATGTTATAAATTGATTTGCATTTTAATGAGGGAAATAAGTATTTGACTGTCACGATCGTCTAATGAGGAGGACCAATGCGCAGCGTTGAAGGTGAACATATTATTATTTATTTAATGATCACATGATCAAAACAACAAACGAAAAACGTGACGTCTATGGTTACAACACAAACCAACACGAACAAGAAACCACAAACACAAAGTGAAAGACAGACAGTTAAATATGGCTCCCAATCAGAGACAACCAGCTGACACGCGTTGCCTCTGATTGGGAGTCACTCAGGCCAACATAGATAGACAACGACTAGAACCTAAACAAAATAAACACCCTGGCTCAACATACGAGAGTCCCCAGAGCCAGGGCGTGACAGTACCCCCCCCAAAGGCGCGGACTCCGACTGCGCCAACCAACCACAACAGGGGAGGGACCGGGTGGGCACTCCGCCTTGGCGGCGGATCCGGCTCCGGACATGACCCAGGCACGGGTTGTGCTGGACTGACGAGCGCGCACCCCTGGCTGGTGCGTGGAGGAGGAACGGGCCTTACCAGGCTGACGACGCACACCGTAGGCTTGGTGCGTGGAGCAGGGACAGGCCGGACTGGGCTGACGAAGCACACCACTGACTTGGTGCGGGGAGCAGGAACGGGCCGAGCCGGGCTGACGGGCGCACCACTGCCTTGGTGCGGGGAGCAGGAATGGGCCGGACCGGGCTGAGAGCGCACCCCCTGACTTGGTGCGGGGAGCAGGAATGGGCGGACCGGGCTGACGCGCGCACCCCCGACTTGTGCGGGGAGCAGGAATGGGCGGACCGGGCTGACGAGCGCCACTGACTTGGTGCGGGGAGCAGGAATGGGCCGGACCGGGCTGACGACGCGCACCACTGACTTGGTGCGGGGAGCAGGAATGGGCCGGACCGGGCTGACGACGCGCACCACTGACTTGGTGCGGGGAGCAGGATTGGGCCGCGCCGGGCTGACGAAACGCACCACTGACTTGGTGGGAGTGGCAGGAACAGGCCGGACCATACTGGGAACACACACCACTGGCCCTACGTGGGGATCAGGAACAGGCCGGACCGGACTGGCAACACACGCCAGTACCTCTCGCCGTGCCTCTACAACCTCCTTCCCCCTGGTGACCAGTGACTCCCGTAACCTGGCGGCCTCCTCTGCCAACCCGCTGGACCGCTCTATCGCGACCTCCTGCTGCCCCCGACGTCGTGAGCCCCCCTAAAAAATTTTCTGGGGGGTCTCTCCTCCCCGTGGGCCAGGCCTCCATCGTTCTCGCCCAACTCTCGCTCCTCTGTCTCCAACTCCCGCCATTCAGCTCCTCAATGGGCTTGACCCAGTCGAAGCTCTTCCTCAACTGGTCCCAAGTCCACCCTCTCTGCTCCTCACTAGGCTTGACCCAGTCGAGGTTGCCACGGAGATCTGCTAGCGATGGCTCCTGGACACGCTGCTTGGTCTGGTTTTGGTGGTTTCTTCTGTCACGATCGTCTAATGAGGAGGACCAATGCGCAGCGTTGAAGGTGAACATATTATTATTTATTTAATGATCACACGATCAAAACAACAAACGAAAAACGTGACATCTATGGTTACAACACGAACAAGAAACCACAAACACAAAGTGAAAGACAGACAGTTAAATATGGCTCCCAATCAGAGACAACCAGCTGACACTCGTTGCCTCTGATTGGGAGTCACTCAGGCCAACATAGATAGACAACGACTAGAACCTAAACAAAATAAACACCCTGGCTCAACATACGAGAGTCCCCAGAGCCAGGGCGTGACATTGACCCCTCTGCGAAACAATACTTAGTACTTGGTGGCAAAACCCTTGTTGGCAATCACAGAGGTCAGATGTTTCTTGTAGTGTAGGTCTACAATCTTGTCCCTGACATCCTTGGAGAGCTCTTTGGTCTTGGCCATGGTGGAGAGTTTGGAATCTGATTGATTGATTGCATCTGTGAACAGGTGTCTTTTATACAGGTAACAAACTGAGATTAGGAGCACTCCCTTTAAGAGTGTCCCATAGAAAATCTGTGGAGGGAGCTGAAGGTTCGAGTTGCCAAACGTCAGGCTCGAAACCTTAATGACTTGGAGAAGATCTGCAAAGAGGAGTGGGACAAAATCCCTCCTGAGATGTGGGCAAACCTGGTGGCCAACTACAAGAAACGTCTGACCTCTGTGATTGCCAACAAGGGTTTTGCCACCAAGTACTAAGTAATGATTTGCAGAGGGGTCAAATACTTATTTTCCTCATTAAAATGCAAATCAATTTATAATATTTTTGACATGCGTTTTTCTGGATTTTGTTGTTGTTATTCTGTCTCTCACTGTTCCAATAAACCTCAATTAAAATTATAGACTGATCATGTCTTTGTCAGTGGGCAAACGTACAACATCAGCAGGGGATCAAATACTTTTTTACCTCACTGTATATATATATGTGTGTGTGTGTGTATATATGTGTGTGTGTATATATATATATATATGTATGCCAGGCGGTTCTAGTGTTAAGCAGACACTTTAATCTAAAGCAATTTTTCATTAGTGTCTGCATACCTTTGCATATGGGTGGCCCAGTGGGAATTGAACACCCAACCGTGGCACTGACACATTGGACCACAGTATACAAATCAATATACCAAAAACATGTATAAATACACTATATCTAAAATGATTTTCCACAGTACACCGCAGTATGCCAAGCCATTTCAACATGACATCCAGCCAAATGAACAGCATGTTATACAATAAGGATAGATTCAGTCTACAGTAGTACTGCCACTCTAAGCATTTCTGTTATGACACCTGCTTACCACCAGAGAGCAGTCTAACACTATTTTAGTACATCACACCAATAGTCGGTCTGAATATACAGACAACTCAACTGAACATTCTCTGCCTTCGAATCTCACACTTTATACCTGCCTGTGGGTCTACATAATGCTGCTTTAGCTACCTGAGCAAATCAAATCAGGCCTATAGGGAAAGCTGAGTAAACGTGTTGATAGACATCTCGTGGCAGATCTCTTAATTCTCTCCATAGTGTAAGCAGATATAACAGTGTGTGTGTCCCAAATGGCACCCTATTCCCTATAGTCCACTACTTTTGAACAGGGCCCATATAGGGCTCAGGTCAAAAGTAGTGCACTTTGTAGGGAATAGGGTGCCATTTGGGACGAAGAGAGTATTACATTTACATTTACATCATTTAGCAGACGCTCTTATCCAGAGCGACTTACAAATTATGAAGGTGAGACCCTACATACAGACAGCCAGACCAGACACTCTTAAATAGCCTGACTCAATGGGGTCTGCACTAATCACCTCCCAACCATGCTACATTTTTCAGTCCTTACCTGGGCTCTGCTGATGGGCTACAGGGTAGATAATCCACCTGCTTTGGCATCTATGCATACAGAGAACAAAGCCCAACTGTAGCCATGTGAGTTGGGGTGTTGATTACCATAGTAGGTGGTTTACTGTAGGTGTGGAGAGAGCACCAGTGGGCTGGATGGGCTCAGTAAGAGTGGGTGAGCTACTCTAGAGGACACAAGGTAGTGGAGCGGTTACATAAGTCAAGCAAGCAGAGAGACAGGCAGGCAGAGATAGAGAGAGCGAGAGAGTCAGGAACAGAGGCAAGCAGGCAAGCAGGCAACAAGCAGACAGACAGGCAGACAGGCAAAGAGACAGGCAGGGCAGGCAGACAGACAGAAATGTAGGCAGGCAGAGAGGCAGGCAAGCAGGGCAGAGGCAGACAGGCTGAAAGATGGTCAGACAGGTTGGAGTGTAGAGAGGCAGACAGGCAGGCAGCGACAGACAGGCAGCTAGACAGGCAGAGAGAGTCAGGAAGAGAAGCAAGCCGGCAAAAAGAAGGCATGTAGACAGGCAGAAAAATAGACAGATAGGCAGACAGGGGTGTGGAGCAGAGCAGGAACTGCTGATGAGGGTAAGCAGGAGGAGGGGAAGGAGGGAGGGAAGGCCCTGGCTGGCTGGCTGGCTGACTGGCCAACTGGCTGGCTGACATCTCCTCAGCATCTAGAGGTCATTACAAAGGGAGCCCACACCACAGGCCCTCTCTCTCCAGTGTTTTCATTCAGCAGCCTGTGATTATTGGGCAATCTGGGTATCGCTCCAAGCACCAAACCTGACCGCTAAATTTAGCATGGGCCCTCACCTCAGAGCCAAAGAAAACAACAGTTCCAGGAAAAACAGATCTAGAATGGAGAGTTTCAGGGGGAATTAAAAAAGGGTTGTGCCACTGGAAATCTAAGGAATTAGTCTAAACTGCAACCAAGGCTGCGTCCCAAATGACGCCATATTCCCTATACAGTACCAGTCAAAAGTTTTAGAACACCTACTCATTCAAGGGTTTTTCTTTATTTGTACTATTTTCTACATTGTAGGATAATAGTGAAGACATCAAAACTATGAAATAACACATATGGAATCATGTAGTAACCAAATAAGTGTTGAACAAATCAAAATATATTTTATATTTGAGATTCTTCAAATAGCCACCCTTTGCCTTGATTCCATATGTGTTATTTCATAGTTTTGATGTCTTCACTATTATTCTACAATGTAGAAAATAGTACAAATAAAGAAAAACCCTTGAATGAGTAGGTGTGTTCAATCTTTTGCCCGGTAGTGTATAATGCACTACTTTTGACCAGGGCCCCATGAACGTAGTGCACTAAATACAGAATAGGGTGCCATTTGGGACACACAGCAAACTCACTAAAATGATCTACAGTGGGGAGAACAAGTATTTGATACACTGCCGATTTTGCAGGTTTTCCTACTTACAAAGCATGTAGAGGTCTGTAATTTTTATCATAGGTACACTTCAACTGTGAGAGACGGAATCTAAAACAAAAATCCAGAAAATCACATTGTATTATTTATAAGTAATTAATTTGCATTTTATTGCATGATATACGTATTTGATACATCAGAAAAGCAGAACTTAATATTTGGTACAGAAACCTTTGTTTGCAATTACATCCACCATACATTTCCTAATTCTGGTCATTTTTAAATGTAATGATTGCTTCTACAGGAGATATGTCAGAAGAGCTTGTGATGAGTGTGATAGAAGGAGTCAGGCGCAGGAGGGTAATCACTGAATGCAAGGTACGAGTAGCTCCACCGAGCTACACTACTCTCACAAATAAACAATCACCCACAAGGACAAGGGGGGCAGAGGGAACACTTATACATGGACTAATGCGGGGATAAGAAGCATGTGTGTGTGATTGACAAGACCAGACAAATGGAATGATGAATAATGGAGCGGCAGTGGCTAGTAAGCCGGTGATGACGAACGCCGAAGCCTACCCGAACAAGGAGGGGAGGCAGCCTCGGCGGAAGTCTTGACAGAGCTGTGCTATGCAGCCTAACCTTGTGATTCTAACTGAAACAGTAATTGTTTTAACCTAAATTGTTTTAACCTACACTGCACATAATTAATTACCTTGCACGTCTGGCTTGGATCCACTGTAATTTATAGAGACTGAAGTCCCTTCTCTCGAGGTTGAGACAGATTCCACATGAGAAAAGACCTTGTCTATATCCTTCTGCCATCAATCCTAGCAGTGCTCTTTTGAAACACTCTCTGTAATTGTGAAGACAGACGTGTGCATCCTTTTGCCAACTCTAATGATACCGGTGGGGGGTCTAGGGGGAAAAACAACAGTACTGCTTTGCAGAAACAACAATTACTTTCCAGTAAAATGCCACCATTGAGACCAGAGCCAAATGGATTGTCCCTCTGGGTGACATGCTAAATGTCAGTATGGAACACGTCAGTGTCACCACCAGTATTCCCATAGTTAGTAGAGAGTGAGAGGGGCCGCTGTTAAAATGGGACGTGGTGAGGGAGAGAGAGAGAAAGAGCGAGAGAGAAAGAGAAAGGAGTGAGGGATAGAGGAAGGGGAGAGAGAGAGAGAGAGAGAGAGAGGGAGAGGGAGAGAGGGAGGGAGAGAGAGAGAGAGAGGGCAGTATTGTGACTGGCCTCTACTATTGATCAACTGCTCACTGACCCTACTTTCCCAGACAAAGAGGGACTGGCTGTTGGTGTGTGTGTACACAAGTCTGTCTGTGTGTGTGTGTGCGTGCGTACAATAACAAAGCTCAGAGTGGGTACATTAGCATGACAATGGACTGTGCTTGTTGCTAGGCCCCTCTGCATAACATAACCGACCTGCACTTCTGTGGAACCTGGCAACTGGGAGAGAGACAACCGATTTGTCTAGGCTGATGTCTTCACATGGTAGAGAGTTATCCTCAGCCTCAGTCTGACTACTAAATGAGCGTCAATTCAACCGTACCCTGCTTTGTCCACAACAGTTAAAACCAATTTATTTAACCTTTATTTATCCAGGAAGTCCCATTGAGGTCAGAAGATCTCTTTTACAAGGGAGACCTGCCAATGTGATCACTATATGATGTCACAGCACGATGTTGCTAAAGTTTGATGTAAGAGTAGGGGTTTTCCTAATATCAAAGAGAGCAGTCAGTGGCTGTAGCCAGGCCAAAAGTAGTGTACTATATAGGGAATAGGTTGCCATTTCAGACACAGCCAGTGTGTGAGGTAACATCCCATACAGTTTCCCCTTTCTTTCACTGCAAATGCTGAGTGTGGACCTTCCTTATTTTCCTGTTCACTTTCTGGGTTACTTTATGGTCTATGCACCACAAATACAACAATAATCTACAGTCAATCTACTGTACCTTGGAGTTGAGGTCCCTGTGGTAGATGTTCTTGTAGTGCAGGTAGATCATTCCCCTGGTGATGTCACAGGCCAGGTCCACCTTCTCCCTCCAGCACAGAGACACATCCTTCCTGGCCAACAGCTCCTCCAGACATCCTCCACTAACATACTGAAACAGATAGACACCCCATCAGCCTCACATACTGAAACAGATAGACACCCCATCAGCCCCCACTATCATACAAAAACAGATAGACACCTCATCAGCCCCCACTAACATACTGAAACAGATAGACACCCCATCAGCCCCCACTAACATACTGAAACAGAAAGACACCCCATCAGCCTCACATACTGAAACAGATAGACACCTCATCAGCCCCCACTAACATACTGAAACAGATAGACACCTCATCAGCCCCCACTAACATACTGAAACAGATAGACACCCCATCAGCCTCACATACTGAAATAGATAGACACCCCATCAGCCTCACATACTGAAACAGATAGACACCTCATCAGCCCCCACTAACATACTGAAACAGATAGACACCTCATCAGCCCCCACTAACATACTGAAACAGATAGACACCCCATCAGCCCCCACTATCATACAAAAACAGATAGACACCTCATCAGCCCCCACTAACATACTGAAACAGATAGACACCCCATCAGCCTCACATACTGAAACAGATAGACACCTCATCAGCCCCCACTAACATACTGAAACAGATAGACACCTCATCAGCCCCCACTAACATACTGAAACAGATAGACACCTCATCAGCCCCCACTAACATACTGAAACAGATAGACACCCCATCAGCCTCACATACTGAAACAGATAGACACCTCATCAGCCTCCACTAACATACTGAAACAGATAGACACCTCATCAGCCTCCACTAACATACTGAAACAGATAGACACCTCATCAGCCCCCACTAACATACTGAAACAGATAGACACCCCATCAGCCCCCACTAACATACTGAAACAGATAGACACCTCATCAGCCACCACTAACATACTGAAACAGATAGACACCTCATCAGCCCCCACTAACATACTGAAACAGATAGACACCTCATCAGCCTCCACTAACATACTGAAACAGATAGACACCTCATCAGCCTCCACTAACATACTGAAACAGATAGACACCTCATCAGCCCCCACTAACATACTGAAACAGATAGACACCTCATCAGCCTCCACTAACATACTGAAACAGATAGACACCTCATCAGCCTCCACTAACATACTGAAACAGATAGACACCCCATCAGACTCACATTCTAAAACAGACCTGGAAATAAGGGTTGAGTTCAAAGGCAAAGGAACACTGCCACAGCTGGTTCTCCAACCAAGGTGCATGAATTGAGTAGCAAACTGAAGTGAGGAGGAAATTCACCAACTATTGGAAGTTGATAAAACTACTTATTTATTGTAAAAACCAACATGTTTCAGTCGCTACAGGCCATATTTGTCCAGATGGAGCGGCTCACACACACAACCCAACCTTCTATATGTATAGGGTACATGTCCTAGAAACAGACAGTGTGTCTCCCCACTCATTTCACTAGTGTGAACACGTCATCCATCCAAGGTGGAGAAAGTAACACTCACCTCTAAAATAGGGTAGAGTTTATCTTCCTTCACACAGATCCCCAGATACCTAGAATGAATCACAACAACATCATTATAATGGGGTATCATAATGACACTTAGAATATACAATCGATCTGCTTGAACATGGTTGAGTGTTTAATAAGACCACCACCCTTGGCACATATGCAATCCCCTGCCTGCGTGGGATCAAATCCTGGCCCCACCGGTCTTCACACTATCTGTCTCGCAGTTCGTAATATACACAACTTATACAGTAAGTTACATAAGATGCTCAGGGCTGAAAACATGTTTTGATGACCAGCTGAGCCAGACATTCAACAACAACCTAGGCTCTTGTGGACAGACACAACATCAAGAAACTCGCCGGTGGCCAGTGCTCACCCGAGATTAACAACCTCAAAACTACATCCATTCCAGACACTGGTTTACTGTATACCTTGACTGAAATCCTTACAATGCTCTGACATTGGAGCCTGATAACATTGCCTTTCTCACAGTGAGTGCGTCCCAAATGGCACCTTGTGGGCCCTGGTTAAAAGTAGTTTACTATATAGGGAATAGGGTGCCACTTGGGATTGAAACACTGTGTCTGAGGAAGGCAATGTTCTCAGGCTCCAACATTAGAAATCATTCTGATTTTCACACCATTGTTTGAGTAGGGCCCACTCACAGAGGGATGGATGCCCTATCTGTTCCAGGTACATATTGTATTGGACTCATATTCACTTTCATCACTGACTCTCTACTCTCTGACCTCAGCAGATAAACTGTGCTGTTTGATAACCACTGATACTGTGGCCTTGAAAGAAAGGCTAAAATAAGATTGCTTGGACAAACACGATGCCTTCACACCTTATGTAACCACTTCATAAGGGTAGAGCTGGCCTACGTGACAAGGTAGTACAATGTCCCTCCCGCTGTGGCCATGACTGCACCTCAAAGACTCAGCAGCATGTGCATATATACCCAGCCTTCACCATGTCTGGAGTCACCTTGAGACATGTCTTGAGACCTCTTAAGACATATAAATGAAGATGTCTGGAGATGTCTTGAGACAAAGGTGAAGACTGGGTAGCTATATTCAGTATAAGTATGACTGGAAGTACAAAATACATTATAATACCATATATTTTGGACTGGAATTCAGGAAAGGTATGCCATGATTATATGGTGCATGTCATAACATCCACTATGCCTTCATGGCTTATGTAACCACTTCAGAGGGGTAGAATAGGCCTTTGTGACTACTAGATCATTATGTTCCTGAGCCATTGACTGCACCACAGAAAGTACACACAGCATCCCAGCATTCCCATTCATAATGTATGCCCTGTACTAATACAGATATTAATCTTACATAAATGCTAACAGTCAAACATTATAAGCTTATCAGGCCTAATCTTATCTAAACAATTTTCATTTCATTTATTACATTTATTTGACAGGTACAATGCATCTATTAATATGTATGTGAATTTGCCAGACTGATGATACTGATTCTTATTAATATGCTAATGTGATAAACCATGTTAATTAATAAGCAATTATGCTAAATTATTACATGGTATCAATAATGTCATATACCAAATGTTATAAGTGATCATCACAAAAAGGTGTGAGTAACTGACTAATACCTGACTATGTTGGGATGGGAGAGTTTCTGCAGTAGGCTTATCTCACGCACGATGCTATCCTGGTCCACATCATTCTTATAGATCTTCACCACCATCACCTTATGGCTCGTACTGTGAATCACCTGTGAGAAACAGACAAGTTATTTTACAGTACTGTGAATCACCTGAGAGAAACAGACAATAGTTATTTTACAGTACTGTGAATCACCTGAGAGAAAAAGACAATAGTTATTTTACAGTACTGTAAATCACCTGAGAGAAACAGACAATAGTTATTTTACAGTACTGTGAATCACCTGAGAGAAACAGACAATAGTTATTTTACAGGACTGTAAATCACCTGAGAGAAACTGACAATAGTTATTTCACAGTACTGTGAATCACCTGAGAGAAACAGACGAGTGTTTACAGTTTAACCACTAAAAACCTGCTCAAGACCTAGTCATGTAACCTGTACAAAAAAAGCAGGTTAGGTGACTGTCAGAAAGGAGCTATTTTTGCAGGTAAATTAATTAATGACTCCATTATTGAATTGTGATTAAATCATCACATAACATGAAACAGATTGATGGCCAGTAGTATCTCCAGCAGTGTTTGCTCTACTCAGAACATTCACTGTTCAAATCCAGTAGACTAATAGATTATTCTGCAATCATCCCATCTATCATTCTACCCGTCTCTCATTTCATACAGGACTAAGCCTAAATAAATAAATAAAAGTATTTGATCCCCTGCTGATTTTGTACGTTTGCCCACTGACAAAGAAATGATCAGTCTGTAATTTTAATGGTAGGTTTATTTGAACAATGAGAGACAGAATAACAACAACAAAATCCAGATAAACGCATGTCAAAATGTTATAAATTGATTTGCATTTTAATGAGGGAAATAAGTATTTGACGCCATCTCAATCAGAAATATTTCTGGCTCCCAGGTGTCTTTTATAAAGGTAACGAGCTGAGATTAGGAGCACACTCTTAAAGGGAGTGCTCCTAATCTCAGTTTGTTACCTGTATAAAAGACACCTGTCCACAGAAGCAATCAATCAATCAGATTCCAAACTCTCCATCATAGCCAAGACCAAAGAGCTCTCCAAGGATGTCAGGGACAAGATTGTAGACCTACACAAGGCTGGAATGGGCTACAAGACCACCGCCAAGCAGCTTGGTGAGAAGGTGACAACAGTTGGTGTGATTATTCGCAAATGGAAGAAACACAAAATAACTGTCAATCTCCCTCGGTCTGGGGCTCCATGCAAGATCTCACCTCGTAGAGTTGCAATGATCATGAGAACGGTGAGGAATCAGCCCAGAACTACACGGGAGGATCTTGTCAATGATCTCAAGGCAGCTAGGACCATAGTCACCAAGAAAACAATTGGTAACACACTATGCTCTGAAGGACTGAAATCCTGCAGCGCCTGCAAGGTCCCCCTGCTCAAGAAAGCACATATACAGGGCCGTCTGAAGTTTGCCAATGAACATCTGAATGATTCAGAGGAGAACTGGGTGAAAGTGTTGTGGTCAGATGAGACCAAAATCGAGTTCTTTGGCATCAACTCAACTGTGGAGGAGGAGGAATGCTGCCTATGACCCCAAGAACACCATCCCCACCGTCAAACATGGAGGTGGAAACATTATGCTTTGGGGGTGTTTTTCTGCTAATGGGACAGGACAACTTCACCGCATCAAAGGGACGATGGACGGAGCCATGTACCGTCAAATCTTGGGTGAGAACCTCCTTCCCTCAGCCAGGGCATTGAAAATGGGTCGTGGATGGGTATTCCAGCATGACAATGACCCAAAACACACGGCCAAGGCAACAAAGGAGTGATCAAGAAGAAGCACATTAAGGTCCTGGAGTGGCCTAGCCAGTCTCCAGACCTTAATCCCATAGAAAATCTGTGGAGGGAGCTGAAGATTCGAGTTGCCAAACGTCAGGCTCGAAACCTTAATGACTTGGAGAAGATCTGCAAAGAGGAGTGGGACAAAATCCCTAATGAGATGTGTGCAAACTTGGTGGCCAACTACAAGAAATGTCTGACCTCTGTGATTGCCAACAAGGGTTTCGCCACCAAGTACTAAGTCATGTTTTGCAGAGGGGTCAAATACTTATTTCCCTCATTAAAAAACACATTGAGCTGTGTCGTTGTCATCGGGTGAGGTTGTGTCTCTCTCTGGCGGGAGGTAAGCTTGGCTTATATGGCTGATATACATAGTTTAAGCTTTGTCGAGTAAAGCTTAAACTATGTATTTAGATTGTAGTTAGGTATTGTAGGTAGTTATCGTGGGTTGTTGTATGTAATTATTGTAGGTAAGTATTGTATTCGACTGAGCCCGGTGAAGCACGAAGCTAGCTAACCCACTACCTGGACTAGCTAGCGGGTAGCTACTGGTAACTATTAGCAACTGTAGATAGTTGTTTCACGCCTGATAGTACCTGTAATTACGCCAGCTAAATGCCTACAATAATTACATACAATAATGCCTACCATAAAGCTGTATTTCTAACCTCATTGTCTGAAGCATTAACGTTAGGTAGTAAGTAGCTACTGTGCTCGAAATGTAGCTTGCTTGTTGCTACCTGGATAGCTACTAAACAATAGCTGGAACGACCTAGCTAACAGACGCGAACTGGCCAAATCGATTCAGTGGCTAGCTTTGCACTTGGCTAGCTAACAGTAGCTGCTAGGGGTAAGTTATAACCTACAGTGATGTAAAAAAGGTATTTGATCCCTTGCTGATTTTGTATGTTTGCCCACTGACAAAGAAATGATCAGTCTATAATTTTAATGGTAGGTTTATTTGAATAGTGAGAGACAGAATAACAACAAAAAAATCCAGAAAAGCGCATGTCAAAAATGTTATAAATTGATTTGCATTTTAATGAGGGAAATAAGTATTTGACCCCCTCTCAATCAGTAAGAATTCTGGCTCCCAGGTGTATTTTATACAGGTAATGAGCTGAGATTAGGAGCACACTCTTAAATGAAGTGCTTCTAATCTCAGTTTGTTACCTGTATAAACGACACCTGTCCACAGAAGCAATCAATCAATCAGATTACAAACTCTCCACCATGGCCAAGACCAAAGAGCTCTCCAAGGATGTCAGGGACAAGATTGTAGACCTACACAAGGCTGGAATGGGCTACAAGACCATTGCCAAGCAGCTTGGTGAGAAGGTGACAACAGTTGGTGCGATTATTCGCAAATGGAAGAAACGCAAAATAAATGTCAATCTCCCTCGGCCTGGGGCTCCATGCAAGATCTCACCTCGTGGAGTTGCAATGATCATGAGAACGGTGAGGAATCAGCCCAGAACTACATGGGATGATCTTGTCAAAGATCTCAAGGCAGCTGGGACCATAGTCACCAAGAAAACAATTGGTAACACACTACGCCGTGAAGGACTGAAATCCTGCAGTGCCCGCAAGGTCCCCCTGCTCAAGAAAGCACATATACAGGGCCGTCTGAAGTTTGCCAATGAACATCTGAATGATTCAGAGGAGAACTGGGTGAAAGTGTTGTGGTCAGATGAGACTAAAATCGAGTTATTTGGCATCAAGTCAACTTGCCGTATTTGGAGGAGGAGGAATGCTGCCTATGACCCCAGGAACACCATCCCCACCGTCAAACATGGAGGTGGAAACATTATGCTTTGGGGGTGTTTTTCTGCTAAGGGGACAGGACAAATTCACCGCATCAAAGGGACAATGGACGGGGCCATGTACCGTCAAATCTTGGGTGAGAACCTCCTTCCCTCAGCCAGGGCATTGAAAATGGGTTGTGGATGGGTATTCCAGCATGACAATGACTCAAAACACACAGCCAAGGCCACAAAGGAGTGGCTCAAGAAGAAGAACATTAAGGTCCTGGAGTGGCCTAGCCAGTCTCCAGACCTTAATCCCATAGATAATCTGTGGAGGGAGTTGAAGGTTCGAGTTGCCAAACGTCAGCCTCAAAACCTTAATGACTTGGAGAAGATCTGCAAAGAGGAGTGGGACAATATCCCTCCTGAGATGTGTGCAAACCTGGTGGCCAACTACAAGAAACGTCTGACCTCTGTGATTACCAACAAGGGTTTTGCCACCAAGTACTAAGTCATGTTTTGCAGAGGGGTCAAATACTTATTTCCCTCATTAAAATGCAAATAAATTTATACCATTTTTGACATGCAAATACACCTACCATTAAAATTATAGACTGATCATGTCTTTGTCAGTGGGCAAACGTACCAAATCAGCAGGGGATCAAATACTTTTTTCCCTCACTGTACATTTGTGTTTTGTTATTACATACTGGTAGCCGTTCAAGTGAATTCGGGACATGGGTGACTAGTTAACGTTAGCTTGGCTCTCTCTGTGTGTTTGTGCCGTGGGAGGATGGGTTTCTTCATTGGTAGAAAGCAATGGCTAGCTAGTATGCTAACTATTCTAGCTAACTAACTGGCTGAATAAGTTGACGACGGACTCGCTCAAGCTGTCGGGACTAACCCACAAAGTTAGACAAGGACACGAATGATCTGCTTGGCGTGTTGACACACTGGTGGTTTGTTGTGGCCGAGTATTGGTGCTAAACCGTGTTGTTGGAGGCCGGCATGCTAGTTGGCTGTGGCATCATATGACTAGGTGCCCTGGACGGTTTTCACGAAAGAATACTGTACCATGTTAGCTAGCTGAATACACTAAGTTAGTCTATTCCTAGAAAACATTGAACCGCTGTAGTTTTATAGTTTCTGAGGTGGAAGTTGGGAGAGTTATATTTGGGTGTTTCAGTGAAACGTAAGTGAGGGAGGCCCCGCTCTCTCGCTTTCCCAGATGTTTAGTTCATTTCATTCCGATCTCCTTTGCATTATTGTAGCCATTTTCTGTAGCCTGTCAACTATGCCTCTGTCTATCCCTGTTCTCTCCTCTCCGCACAGGCTATACAAACACCTCACACCGCGTGGCTGCTGCCTCTCTAACCTGGTGGTCCCTGCACGCACGACCCACGTGGTGTTCCAGGTCTCCGGTAGCCTCTGGAACTTCCATTCTGCGGCCAACAAGGCAGAGTTCATCTCAGCCTATGCCACCCTCCAGTCCCTCGAATTCTTGGCGCTGACGGAAACATGGATTACCACAGAAAACACTGCTACTCCTACTGCTCTTTCCTCGTCTGATCATGTGTTCTCATATACCCCGAGAGCATCTGGTCAGCGCGGCGGTGGCACAGGAATCATCATCTCTCCCAAGTGGACATTCTCTCTTTTCCCCCTGACCCATCTGTCTATCTCCTCATTTGAATTCCATGCTGTCACAGTCACTAGCCCATTCAAGCTTAACATCCTTGTCATTTATTGCCCTCCAGGTTCCCTTGGAGAGTTCATCAATGAGCTTGACGCCTTGATAAGTTCCTTTCCTGAGGATGGCTCACCCCTCACAGTTCTGGGTGACTTCAACCTCCCTACGTCTACCTTTGACTCATTTCTCTCTGCCTCCTTCTTTCCACTCCTCTCCTCTTTTGACCTCACCCTCTCACCGTCCCCCCCTACTCACAAGGCAGGCAACACACTTGACCTCATCTTTACTAGATGCTGTTCTTCTACTAATCTCACTGCAACTCCCCTCCAAGTCTCCGACCACTACTTTGTATCCTTTTCTCTCTCGCTCTCCTCCAACACTACTCACTCTGCCCCTACTCAGATGGTAATGCGCCGTCGCAACCTTCGCTCTCTCTCTCCCGCTACTCTCTCCTCTTCCATCCTATCATCTCTTCCCTCTGCTCAATCCATCTCCCTCAAATCTCCTCCTGATTCTGCCTCCTCAACCCTCCTCTCCTCCCTTTCTGCATCCTTTGACTCTCTATGTCCCCTATCCTCCCGGCCGGCTCGGTCCTCCCCTCCTGCTCCGTGGCTTGACGACTCATTGCGAGCTCACAGAACAGGGCTCCGGGCAGCCAAACGGAAATGGAGGAAAACTAGACTCCCTGCGGACCTGGCATCTTTTAACTCCCTCCTCTCTACATTTTCTTCATCTGTTTCTGCTGCTAAAGCCACTTTCTACCACTCTAAATTCCAAGCCTCTGCCTCTAACCCTAGGAAGCTCTTTGCCACCATCTCCTCCCTGCTGAACCCCCCTCCTCCTCTCTCTTTTGGATGACTTCGTCAACCATTTTGAAAAGAAGGTTGACGACATCCGATCCTTGTTTGTTAAGTCAAATGACACTGCTGGTCCTGCTCACACCTGCCCTACCCTATGCTTTGACTTCTTTCTCCCTCTCTCTAAAGATGAAATCTTGCGACTTTCGTGACGGCCGGGCCGACCAACAACCTGCCCGCTTGACCCTATCCCCTCCTCTCTTCTCCAGACCATCTCCGGTGACCTTCTCCCTTACCTCACCTCGCTCATCAACTCATCCTTGACCGCTGGCTATGTCCCTTCCGTCTTCAAGAGAGCGAGAGTTGCATCCCTTCTTTCTTTTCTCTCCAAAACTCTTGAGTGTGCGGTCTTTAGCCAACTCTCTTGCTATCTCTCTCAGAATGACCTTCTTGATCCAAACCAGTCAGGTTTCAAGACTGGTCATTCAACTGAGACTGCTATTCTCTGTGTCACGGAGGCTCTCCGCACTGCTAAAGCTAACTCTCTCTCCTCTGCTCTTGTCCTTCTAGACCTGTCTGCTGCCTTTGATACTGTGAACCATCAGATCCTCCTCTCCACCCTCTCTGAGTTGGGCATCTTCGGCGCGGCTCACTCTTGGATTGCGTCCTACCTGACCGGTCGCTCCTACCAAGTGGCGTGGCGAGAATCTGTCTCCGCACCACGTGCTCTCACCACTGGTGTCCCCCAGGGCTCAGTTCTAGGCCCGCTCCTATTCTCGCTATACACCAAGTCACTTGGCTCTGTCATATCCTCACATGGCCTCTCCTATCATTGCTACGCAGACGGCACACAACTAATCTTCTCCTTTCCCCCTACTGATAACCAGGCGGCGAATCGCATCTCTGCATGTCTGGCAGACATATCAGTGTGGATGACGGATCACCACCTCAAGCTGAACCTCGGCAAGACGGAGCTGCTCTTCCTCCCGGGGAAGGACTGCCCGTTCCATGATCTCATCATCACGGTTGACAACTCCGTTGTGTCCTCCTCCCAGAGTGCGAAGAGCCTTGGCGTGACCCTGGACAACACCCTGTCGTTCTCCACTAACATCAAGGCGGTGACCCGATCCTGTAGGTTCATGCTCTACAACATTCGAAGAGTACGACCCTGCCTTACACAGGAAGCGGCACAGGTCCTAATCCAGGCACTTGTCATCTCCCGTCTGGATTACTAAAACTCGCTGTTGGCTGGGCTCCCTGCCTGTGCCATTAAACCCCTACAACTCATCAAGAATGCCGCAGCCCGTCTGGTGTTCAACCTTCCCAAGTTCTCTCACGTCACCCCGCTCCTCCGCACACTCCACTGGCTTCCAGTTGAAGCTCGCATCTGCTACAAGACCATGGTGCTTGCATACGGAGCTGTGAGGGGAACGGCACCTCCGTACCTTCAGGCTCTGATCAGTCCCTACACCCAAACGAGGGCATTGCGTTCATCCACCTCTGGCCTGCTGGCCCCCCTACCTCTGCGGAAGCACAGTTCCCGCTCAGCCCAGTCAAAACTGTTCGCTGCTCTGGCACCCCAATGGTGGAACAAGCTCCCTCACGACGCCACGACAGCGGAGTCACTCACCACCTTCCGGAGACACTTGAAACCCCACCTCTTTAAGGAATACCTGGGATAGGATAAAGTAATCATTTTACCCCCCCTTACCCCACCCCAAAGAAAGAAAAAACAATAACATATTGTAAAGTGGTTATCCCACTGGCTATAAGGTGAATGCACCAATTTGTAAGTCGCTCTGGATAAGAGCGTCTGCTAAATGTAAATGTAAATGTAATAACATTTTTGACATGCGTTTTTTCAGGATTTTTTTGTTGTTATTCTGTCTCTCACTGTTCAAATAAACCTACCATTAAAATTATAGACTGATCATGTCTTTGTCAGTGGGCAAACGTACAAAATCATCAGGGGATCAAATACTTTTTTCCCTCACTGTACATGTCACCTTTCTCTCCCTATTCCGCTACTGAAGCACATAGTGCAGATTGTAAACTGAACACAGTGGAGTACCATTGTGTACTCCCAGGTTTTTGTATGCTCAGGCATTCTTTATGGAGTGCAAGCTAATAATGGCATTGCCACCATCGCAAATGGAACCCTATTGTGTATATAGTGCATCATTTTTACAAGGGCCCATAGGGCTATGGTCAAAAAGAGTGCACTCTATAGAGAATAGGGTGCCATTTGGGATGCACGCTAGGTTCAATACAGATGGCTAGGGAGGGACCAGGTACCTTGTAGACTTTAGAGAAGAAGCCGCTCCCGATGAGCTCGGCGGTGAAGTTCTCCCAGAACTCCAGCTTGCGGACAGCGGTGCGGAGCTTCTGCCAGCGGTCCACATGGCAGTATTTGTCAGAGGACTCACCGTAGAGCCTGGGGCTGGTGGGCTCCGAGGACACGTCCACGTCACAGTCACACATCCTGGAGTGGGGAGTGATGTCTGCTATAAGGTAGACACACACACCAAAACACACATGAACATGTTCGAACGCACGCACACACACACACACACACACACACACACACACAAACACACACACACACACACACACACACACACACACACACACACACACACACACACACACACACACACACACACACACACACACACACACACACACACACACACACACACACACACACACAGACACAGGTTAGTCACACCCCTCACCTCTGTGACAGATTACATTGAGAGAATGGCTGTCCTTACAAAGAGTATGCAATAACCCAAAATAACCCTAAGTAGAAATCAAGTGCAGTGGATGAAAGAGAGAGCGGACTAGAGTAGACAATAATTAAATCTACACTCATTAGCTCGATGGGATGGAAAGTGCCTCCCCTTTAAGGAGTGAAACAAAGAGACATGAATAATGGTTCCTTAAAATAGTGTAGCAAGCCTGGGCAATGCAGGTGAGAGACTGTCCAGTGTAGCCGACTCCAATCAAATGACTTGTTTTCCTTCCAGGCTAATAATAACAAGAAAGATGGAGAGGGTTTCTATTCATTTTAATGAGAGAATCTGATGAGCGGGACATGTACGCCTACTACAGGATGAGGGGGAGATATTTGAAAGTAAAATGTCCTCTTCTGATGAGTCATCTGGAGAAGGTGCTCCTCTTCCATTAATTAATTTATAACCAGATAGAGGTGAACAGAGCTTTTTCTCATAAGATTATGTTCCTTAATTGCTTTATGTATAATTATCAGTGTGTGCTTCTATCGTTAAGGAGTCATTTTAAGGCTTTGAGGCATTCTAAGCCCTTTTCAGACATCAAACACAAATTATTGGAATCGACTGTCACAGGAAAATGTAGCTGAGAAGAACAACTCTAACAGGAAGTGTGTGCAGCAAACAAAACCACACTGTCATTGTTTTCATTGCAGCAGGACAGGCATATATCCTGTGTGGCACAACCACTATATGGTTTAAAACATACAGATCTGTCCTTCACTTAAAACACACATACAGTCCAGTATATTTTACATGTTCACCCACTGAACAATCGCAAGCCTCTACGGCTACGCACGTCACTATATTTTACTTTAAATAAGTTGTTTCAACTTGACTTCCGGTATCGGGACAGCATGGATGAAGGGCAGAGGGAGTTTGTTTTCCAGGACAGCAACAACAAACCCGGTCCTGACAATGACGCCAGTGAACAGCACAGATTGACACGCTGACACAATTGGCAGGGCTTTGTCAATCAAGTGGGAATCAACCCCACCATGGTATTCAACATGACAGAGAGGCTAGCTCTCACACACGCTGCCATTGTCTTAACAGCTACAGCCGTGTACAAACAATCACAGCGTTTTCATTTCAACTGTGACCCCCACCCACCACCACCACCACCACCACCACGACACCAACCCGGCTGGCTGTCAGAGAAAACGCTCACAGTGCAGCCTTATCATGTCTCTCACTGATGAGGACCCACAGTATATCATAGAGACACACTGTCTGTCACACAGAGCTATCCTGTAGCCTTCTACAACCCACCTCAATCAAAATGTTACTTTCACAGAAATTACAACACAAAGCATCCTATATGGCATCCTGTATGGTAGAAAGTCACACTCACATTTCATTCCAGAGCCACACTGTCACACAGTCACCAGAGCTATAGCCTGCTGCAACCCTCCTCAATAAAACAGTCATTTCCACAGAAGTCACAACACTGGACAACCTATATAAGTAAGTAGGTAAGCCTTGTCCAAGCCAGAACAGCCCAGAGAACAGACATCCTATATGGCACACAGAAAAGATGGATGTGGATTACAGTCTGGTGTGTTTGAATACATGAGGGTAGATAAATCAGGTAATTGTGACAGTTTCCCTTAGCATCAATCTGCTTACACTTCACTTGAATTGAGAGTGAATCTCATTGTACGAACAACAAATCTGTCTCTAAATTGAATTTCATAGTGTTTGGATTCAATTTGTGTCTACAAATCAGATTTTTCAGCCGGTCTATTTCAGCTTTGTCTTACAAAGGTGCCTTGTTACTGAGCCAAGAGCTGCAAAAAAATTAAGAAATGTTAGATATACATCCTAAATGACACCCTATTCCCTATATAGTGCACTACTTTTGACAAGGACCCATAAGTAGTGCACTAGGGAATAGGGTGCCATTTGGGATGCAGCTTAGTAAAGTGATTTCCTGTGGAAAAGCCTGTTATCACACTAACAGTGAGTTTGACCTGTGTCTGACCACAGAGACCTTCAGGAGAAACACTACCAGTGGGACCGCCCTACTGACGTCCCACCTACAGATAAGGAATGTGAGTTATGAGACTTTAACAGTGAGATCGGTTGGTTCACACCAGGGTGAGACTATTCCTCAGGGGAATGACTCTCTTTCTGAGGAAGTCCAACATATCTGACCGCTTTCTCAGTTCAGGGCAGATAGAGGGGAGGTGTGTTTGTAGTGAAAATGATGTGTGATAAATGTGGGCCAGAGAGAGAGAGAGAGTCAGAGGCATCTGAACCAAATACTTCTGTACTTCAGCAAGGCCATTTCCCGACTGAGGTGGAATCACGTCAACATATGACGTCACAAAGGATGACACAGCCTTCACACAGACACGCAAGCGACAAAAGTTTTACTACAATCTCTCCATATCCCATTCTGCTGTCTCCACATGCTTCAAGATGGCCACCATTGTTCCTGTAACCAAGAAAGCAAAGGTAACTGAACTAAACGACTATCGCCACGTAGCACTCACCTCTGTCATCATGAAGTGCTTTGAGAGACTAGTCAAGGATCATATCACCTCTACCTTACCTGCCACTCTAGACCCACTTCAATTTGCTTACCACCCAACTAGATCCACAGACGATGGAATCGCCATCACTCTGCCCTATCCCATTTGGACAAGAAGAATACCTATGTAAGAATGCTGTTCATTGACTATAGCTCAGCATTCAACACCATAGTACCCTCCAAGCTCATCATTAAGCTCGAGGCCCTGGGTCTGAACCCCGCCCTGTGCAACTGGGTCCTGGACTTCCTGACGGGCCGCCCCCAGGTGGTGAAGGTAGGAAACAACACCTCCACTTCGCTGATCCTAAACTCTGGGGCCCCACAAGGGTGCGTGCTCAGCCCACTCCTGTACTCCCTGTTCACCCATGACTGCGTGGGCAAGCACGCCTCCAACTCAATCATCAAGTTTGCAGACGACACAACAGTAGTAGGCTTGATTACCAACAATGACGAGCCAGCCTACAGGGAGGAGGTGAGGGCTCTGGGAGTGTGATGCTAGGAAAATAACCTCTCACTCAACGGTAACAAAACAAAGGGCATGATCGTGGGCTTCAGGAAACAGCAGAGGGGACCACAGTGGAGAAGGTGGAACGCTTCAAGTTCCTTGGCATACACATCACTGACAAATTGAAATGGACCACCCACAGTGTGTGGTGAAGAAGGCGCAACAGAGCCTGTTCAACCTCAGGAGGCTAAAGAAATGTTGCTTGGCACCTACAACCCTTACCAACTTTTACAGATGCACAATTGAGAGCATCCTGTCGGGCTGTATCACCGCCTGGTACGGCATCTGCACCGCCTGCAACCGCAAGGCTCTCCAGAAGGTGGTGCGGTCTGCCCAACGCATTACCGGGGGCAAACTACCCGCCCTCCAGGATACCTACAGCACCTGATGTCACAGGAAGGCCAAAAAGATCATCAAGGACATCAACCACCCGAGCCACTGCCTGTTCATACCGCTATCATCCAGAAGGCAAGGTCAGTACAGGTGCATCAAAGCTGGGACTGAGAGACTGAAAAACAGCTTCTATCTCAAGGCCATCAGACTGTTAAACAGCCATCACTATCACATTAGAGGCTGCTGCCTATAGACATAGACTAGAATTCACTGGCCACTTTAAGAAATGGAACACTAGCCACTTTCATTATGTTTACATATCTAGCATTACTCATCGCATATGTATATACTGTATTCTACACTATTCTACGGTATCTTAGTCACTTTAAAAATGTTTACATATCTTGCATTACTCATCTCATATGTATATACTGTTTTCTATAATATTCCACTGTATCTTAGTTCATGTCGCTCTGACATCGCTCGTCCATATATGTACACTACCGGTCAAAACACCTACTCATTCAAGGGTTTTTCTTTATTTTTTACTATTTTCTACATTGTAGAATAATAGTGAAGACATCAAAACTATGAAATAACACATATGGAATTAACATTTATTTTATATTTGAGATTCTTCAAATAGCCACCCTTTGCCATGATGACAGCTTTGCACACTATTGGCATTCTCTCAACCAGCTTCACCTGGAATGCTTTTCCAACAGTCTTGAAGGAGTTCCCACATATGCTGAGCATTTGTTGGCAGCTTTTCCTTCACTCTGCGGTCCGACTCATTCCAAACCATCTCAATTTGTTTGAGGTCGGGGGATTGTGGAAGCCAGGTCATCTGACACAGCACTCCATCACTCACCTTCTTGGTAAAATAGCCCTTACACAGCCTGGATGTGTGTTGGGTCATTGTCCTGTTGAAAAACAAATGATAGTCCCACTAAGCCCAAACCAGATGGGATGGCGTATCGCTGCAGAATGCTATGGTAGCCATGCTGATTAAGTGTGCCTTGAATTCTAAATAAATCATAGACAGTGTCACCAGCAAAGCAGCCCCACACCAAAACACCTCCTCCTCCATGCTTTACGGTGGGAAATACACATGCAGAGATCATTCGTTCACCCACACCGCATCTCACAAAGACACGGGGGTTGGAAGCAAAAATCTCAAATTTGGACTCCAGACTAAAGGACACATTTCCACCAGTCTAATGTCCATTGCTTGCGTTTCTTGGCCCAAGCAAATCTCTTCTTATTATTGGTGTTCTTTAGTGGTCTGATTCACACAGTCTCCTCTGAACAGTTGATGTTGAGATGTATCTGTTACTTGAACTCTGTGAAATATTTATTTGGGCTACAATTTCTAAGGCTGGTAACTCTAATGAACTTATCCTCTGCAGCAGAGGTATCTCTGGGTCTTCCATTCCTGTTGTGGTCCTCTTGAGAGCCAGTTTCATCATAGTGCTTGATGGTTTTTGCGACTGCACTTGAAGAAACGTTCAAAGTTATTGAAATGTTCCGTATTGACTGACCTTCATGTCCTTCGAGTGCATGTGTGGCACTATTTACATGTGTGTATGTGTGTGTGTGTGTCTGTGTGTGCACATGTGTGCATTTGAATGCGAGTCTATATGCATGTGTAAGCGCGTACAGTGATCATGAACTTTGTGTAACAGCAACTTCCCATCCACACTTACAGACTTCAGTCAATACTCTAGTCAGACTCAGAATGTGTCAATTGTCTCCAGTGCTCCGTCTGATGATCTCAGACACAGACCATTATGGTGCAAATTGGAAGCTGAGTCATTAATCCTACAAAATGATTTACTCCGGACATATGGCTCCAGCCGAGTGCATTAAGGTGAACACAACACTTTGTATGTGTCTCAAAGGGCACCATATGCACTACTTTTGACCAGGGCCTATATGGGCTCTGATAGGGAATGGAGTGCCATTTAGGATGCAATCTAAACACTTAGGGTGGATGCACTGAGGACACTGAAGTGTTAACTGCCTCGTGGATCTTCAGATATCCATCCAGGGGAGACAGACAGTGACTACAACGCCACAGGATCCCTGATGCTGCCTGCTTACGTCTGCAGTTCTGTGACCAACACAGGAAGAGCATGGAGAGATCATGTTGTGTGGCTCTACAGATGATCAATAAGTCTGAAACATACAGCACCCGGCCAGACAACACATATCTGTGGTGCTGACTGTGCTGAGTCTCAACTATAGGTCACCTCACACAGGTGGAATATGCTGAAGCCACTGTAATTTTATATTTAAAATGTATGTATGTGCCATTTTTGGCAGTCTGTCTGAGATTGTATGGCTGTACATTTGGGTTCTTGCTCAGCCTGTAGTTAGTGGCCTGAGAGTCCAAATCAAGGCATAACTCAATTATGCATGAACATCTTTAAATTTTTTCTAGAGAAAGAGATAGAGAGAGAAATAGAGCGTGAGTGAGAAAGAAAGAAAGACAAAGGGAGAGACTTTCAAATAACTGAGTTTCTGCCAGGAATAAGGGAGTTAATTGAATAATAACATTAAAAGGTTCAAAATAGATGGCATAGCAAAGAGCTAAAATATGCAGTAGTTAGCATCAGTGTTACAGTCAGGGAGAAACTTGGAAAAATGTCTAATTTTGCAGCGTGACTGTGAGAGCTTGTTGGTTACAGTTCCGCTGTATCTTACACATATTGTGTTATTCAGAAAAATCCATCATCTTTTGTTGTTACATCATTGTGCAGTCATGTGGGTGGGACCTCTATAAATAGGTTATCCCATTAACCCACTATTGGACTAGATCTGAGTACCAGCAGCCTGAGGCAAATACCAGTGCTTCCACACGAGTGACCAGCAACTGATCAACATGGCTAACTCAATCAGTCAATAAAATGTATTTTAGAAAGAGCATACAGTACATCAGCAATTGTCACAAACTGACGTAGGCCTATTGACCGTCCATTGACATCCATTTCCTCAGTAAAAAAAACAAAACAATTTCAATTAAACACATTGAATAACACATTCATATATCAAAAAATAAATCATAAGGAATAAGGTTTTGAAGTGTCTGTCCTATAGAGTATCTAGGAGACATAAGTCGGGAAATATTTTTGTTTCTTTGACACATATCTAAACCTTTAGTTTTTGGGGCACAAAACTCCATCCAACATAATATAAAAATCCCCTTCAAAATAATTTTAAGTTAGAGATTTTTCCACAGCATCCGCCTATGTCGGCCTTCCGCATCTGCGGTGTAAGGTGAACGAGTTACAGCGGTGTTTGCCAGACCATGAGAAATCAGTCTTCTCACGAAAATGTCTATAGCAAAAATGTCTTAGCCTCCTAACAAGTATAACCACTATATGGAAAGATGAGACTCTCACGAACAAGATGTGTTCTCTGTTTTGCTCTACGACTCATCTGAAGGTAACCCATACAAATTAATGGAAGTATGGAGGTAGTTTTGTGCCAACAAATATATAAGTGTAAAAAATATATATATATATATATTTCCTGATCTTTCTTATATCTCCGAGATATAGGACAGACACTTAAAATCCTTATTCCTTATGACTTATTTTTTTACTGTCTTTTTTTACCATTTGTGAATGTGTTACTCAATGTGTTTTCTATGGGCTAAAGTTGTAAAGGACTATTTTAATATTTTATCAAATAATTTAAACTTTACTTGACATCTAGCATCATAACAGGTTATAACACGGTCATAACCATGTCATAACATTTCATAACAGCTTATATAACTTGTGATAACCTGTTATAACACTGTCATGACACATATATTTAGACCTCTAGTGACATATATTGCGTTTTTTTATGGCTGGTTATGACACCTACATAAGAGTGTAAAAACCCATAAAACCTACAACGGTAGTTATTTTATGTCTGGTTATGAAACCTACATAAGAGAGTGTCAAAACCCACAAAACCTACCACACAAGGCAAAACATTCCATTACACCATACCGTACATGTCAACAGTATGTTTATGTTATATTTTTTGTTGTTAAAATTGACCATTTTAAATTATCATTGTAACTGCACCTGCCCCAATGCTCTGTTGCTGATGACTGGGATGAATGTCGTAGCAGATTTCAGGAGCAGGACAAGACACCCTCTTTTTGACTGATGACTGATATAAGGGCATGTACGTGATAGGCCTATCTGGCTTATATGATTATGATGGTCATAATGCTTCTTGACAGTGTCATGAAGTGTATTTTCTTAGTCCAAGTAAAGTGACACATAATGGTCATAATGCTTCATGACAGTGTTATAAAGTGTATTTTCTACAAGCTATTTAAAAATGATGAAAAAAAAACAGACTGTAAAGAATGAATTACAACAACAACAAAGGATTTAAGAAAATAACTTTAAAACGAAAGGAAACTACTTGGCAGGGAAGAAACTCATTTGAATAAATGAGTAGGAGTCATAACCAGGCGGCGGGGCACGCGTAGTGGAGGCGGGGCACGCGTAGACAAGATGGCGTATTGAATAGAAATCGGTACAAAACACCTCAAGATAAAAACATAATATTCAAAATCAGTAAGTTAGACTAAATATTAGCATTTCATATATTCGCAGTTAATATAATTCAATCTGGATAATAACAGAAATAAGATCATAAGGCTAGAGAAATATATCGACAAATATTACTACAACAAGCAACACCCAAACATGACTGAAGACAAGCGTGGAGAGCCGATCCCCAAAAGGAAACGTGACTCATCGACTGATACAGATGATATATGCTTTTCACCACTGGGTATGGTAAGTGTGGAAAGCGACCTGTTGAAGTCGATAAATGACAAATTGGGCATATTAGAATTGGTCAGTAAAGACGTAAAAGAGTTGAAAGCAAGTCTTCAAATGAGTGACGAAAAAGCTTTGGTAATGGAGAAAGAAACCAAAGAAATAAAAGTGACAGTCTCTAAAATGGAAACGGACGTTAGGGAATTAAAAAAGGAGAACAATCTTCTGAGAGAAGCCTTACTAGACATCCAAACTAGATCGATGAGGGAAAATCTAGTACTTACGGGTATTCAGGAAAAGGAGGGAGAAATAACAGAGAATATTATGAAGGACTTCCTGCATACAGCGCTACAAATCCCACTCGAGGCTGTCGATAAAATCCAACTCGAACGTGTACATCGTTTCGGAAAAAGAGGACAGAAATATGAGCGCCCAATCGTTGCCAAATTTGCTTTTTTTAAGGACAAAGCTATGGTGAAAAGCCTGGGAAAAAGACTTGCTGGCACGAAAATAGGCATAAATGATCAGTTCCCGAAGGAGATTGTAGAAAGGCGCAAAGTTCTGTATCCAATCTTCAAGGAAAACAGATTAAAAGGGAAACGTGTTGCACTAGTGGTGGATAAATTATATATTGACAACCAAATGTTCAGAGACACAAAGACTACTCCATGGCTATTCTAAAAGTTGTAATAGAGGAGTCAAATATTGGAGCACCTGATACTAGCAATGATAGGGATTGTAATATTAAATAACATTTATAGTAAGTATAGTATTTTATAAATGGATAAAACGATATAACAAGCAGAATAATACATATTTAAATACAAATAATTAGAACATGGCTTTTTTGGCGGGAGGTTGTTGTTTTGGCGGATGGTTGTTGTGGTTGGTCTTGTGTTCTCTCTGGCGTCCTTCTCCCTTGCGGCAGATGTGGATGCGGGGTGCGTTTGCACGCTCGGCCCATTTCTTCCGCAGTCAACCATGTGGTGTGCATTTTGTGTTTGAAAAGGTGCGGCGTTAAGTGAGTGAGAGGGGAAATGGTTGCATATCCCAGAGCCGACCGGGGGTCTATGAACAGGGGTAGTGAGAGAGAGAGCTTTCAATTTTGTGTAGATGAGGGATATACATTTTTAAATATAGTATTTAAATTAATCTAATCTAATTATTCATTGTCCTATCATGATGGAAAGATCCCTAACCCTATAACCTGGACACCCACCTGAGCGACCCATACACCAAAGAGAAGTTCCCATCTATTTTATGGACCTGCTGTGAATATGCAGCCTAAACAGAGAAATAAATGCGGTCAGAGACCTACTTGAGCAGCACCGCCCCCTCAAGATTCTGAGCCTGCCGGGCAGGGTTGGTCCTACAAAGCCAGAGCCCCCTGATGGGAGAGCAAAATATACAAGGAAATTCTCAAAGCTGCTAATGAGAACCTTGACGACCTTTTACCTAGCCGGTGGGGATTCCGGTGGGGTACGCCCACCCAGGTAGTGGCAGTGCTGGCAACACTGGCTGCAGTAACCCATGGGGGAGGGGGTCACACTCGGACAATCAGAGAGGGGGGTTTATCATTGTGGCCCAGGTGGCACAAAATAATCAAAGGTCTGACCGCATGGAGATGCTTGGGAAAATGGTTGCAACAGGGGATCAGAGTGTTTGTGTCTCAGGTGAAGAGGGTGGATCTGATCTCCATCACCTAGGACTTGACATAGATTAAGTAGATTAATCAAATCTCACATTGTTATCAATTTCTGCTCAATCTGCATGCTTTCTCAATCAGCTTTAACTGTATGTGCACTCGTAGATCAAGTTATTTCTCGAGTTGGGTTCTGGGATATAACAGCCGTTGAGTATCGGATTTTATGGTGGATTGTGGAGGAGGGGGGTTGAGTGTGTTGGAGTATGTGAGTATGTGCGTGTGTGCTTGTCTGGCATCTGTTGTGGGGGGGGTGGGGATGTTGGGGGGGGGTATGGGATGGACCGCAGGAATTATTTGCTAGGATAATAATTGCTAGTCAATGAATTAAATGTAATACAATGGCAATCCTGGTTATATGTTAGAATCCTATGCGTGAACTGCCGACATTATTACGCATATTAATTGATAATGATGGAAAATAGGATATGCATAATTTAAAAAATAATAATTGTTATATAGATATATATATATATAGAGGTGAAAGCATTGGAAATGCTTTTGGCGGTTAACCTGCTTCTGTTTTGTGGGTGGCACTGTGTGCTGTTTTCGATGGATGGGTCCTGGCCTCTCGGGGCCTTAGGGATACGGAGGGACGTGGGTGGGATGCTGATCACTGGGATGACGGCTCAACTTGGGATGGGGAGGGGCTTTAGCGGGGGAATTAGTGGAGAACAATTGAAGGGTTACTCCGTAGCGATGCAAATATCACGGTACAGCTATATGGACACTCAATCATTACGCTATTTTTTATTGGTAAATTTACAAACATATATAATGATAAATAGACTTGAAACTTGTATCTCATTATGGTGTATGGTGAAATAAGTATAGCCAGTTATAATTGTAATGGCTTAGCTGATAATAACAAAAGAAGAACAATATTTACATGGCTCAAAGAGAGGGAATATAATATCTATTGTATACAGGAAACTCATTCAACAATTCGAGATGAAGTAGCGTGGAAAAAGAATGGGGGGGAATATACTTCTCCCATGGGCAAAGAAATTCAAAAGGGGTGATGATATTAATTAATAGTAATTTCGATCCGAATGTGCAAATTGTCCAAATAGATACGCAAGGTAGATGGATTATTTTAAATATGGTATTGGACCATAAACAGATATGGCTCATTAACCTTTACGGACCAAATAATGATGATCCACAATTCTTTGACAATATATATAATAAATTATCAAGTCTGCAAGCAAACTCAAGACAATATTATTATGGTGGGGGATTATAATACTGTTTTAAATAGCTCAATGGACCGAAAAGGAAATCACACCACAAACAATCACCCACATGCTCTTAAGGAAATTGTGAATGTCATGGATACATTAGAACTAGTAGATATATGGAGGCTTAAATATGCTGATCTAGTGAGATATACATGGCGGAGACTGAATCAAGCTAGTCGTCTTGACTTCTTTCTTATCTCATTCTCGTTGGCACCAAAAGTAAAAAAAGTGTTGATAGGGGACAGAATGCGGTCGGACCATCATATAATAGGCATATACATTACTCTGACTGAATTTCCACGTGGGCGAGGATATTGGAAATTTAATCAAAGCCTATTAGATGATAATTTATTAATAATTAGAACAAAGGAATTTATAACTGACTTTTTCCAACATAACATAGGTACAGCGAATCCCCTTATTGTATGGGACACCTATAAATGTGCCTTTAGAGGCCATGCAATTCAGTACTCATCTCGAAAACTAAAGCAATTTAGGTCAAAAGAGTTTATACTAAGAAAGGAAATAGAAAGTCTAACAGAACAGATAGATGGCAATAAAAACTGTAACATAGAGGCTCAGAATAAATTAGAGGAAAAACAAAAGAAATGGAAAAACTTATTCAAGAAAGATCAAGTGTAATATATTATAAAAATAAAGCAAACTGGATGGAATATGGGGAAAAATGCACAAAATTCTTTTTAATCTTCAACATAGGAATGCTACCAAAAAGAACTTAATGAAACTGGTTACAATTGACGGAGTCACCCATAATTCACCTAATGATATTTTGAAGGAAGAAACAAAGTATTTTAAGCATATGTTTTCTTTTCAGTCGCCTCCATCTCCTCTAACTGAAGCTAATTGTAGAGATTTTTTTCCTATTGATAATGTCAAATTAACAGCCACACAGAAAGACTCATGTGAAGGTGAAATTACAGAGGAGGAACTTCTGGATGCAATTAAAGACTTTAAGTCCGGGAAAACTCCAGGGTTGGATGGCATACCAATCGAGGTATACCAAACCTTTTTGATATACTAAGAGGACCGTTATTAGCATGTTTTAACCACTCCTATGTAAATGGTAGATTATCTGACACTCAAGAAGAAGGTCTGATCTCATTATTACTGAAACAGGATACAAGTGGAAAATATAAAGATCCAGTCCATTTACAAAATTGGAGGCCCCTTACACTTCAGTGTTGTGATGCAAAAATCCTAGCAAAATGTATAGCGCATAGAATTAAAAAGGTATTGTCGGATATTATTCATTCTAATCAGACAGGTTTTTTACATGGAAGATACATTGGAGATAATATAAGGCAAGTATTGGAAACAATAGAACACTATGGAAAATATGGGAAACCAGGCCTGCTATTCATAGCAGACTTCGAAAAGGCATTTGATAAAGTTCGACTGGAATTTATATATAAATGCCTGGAGCATTTCAATTTTGGAGAATCTCTTATAAAATGGGTCAAAATCATGTATAGTAACCCTAGGTGTAAAATAGTAAATAATGGCTATTTCTCAGAAAGTTTTAAACTGTCAAGAGGAGTGAAACAAGGTTGTCCACTATCGGCATATCTATTTATTGTGGCCATCGAGATGTTAGCTATTAAAATCAGATCCAATAATAATATCAGAGGATTAGAAATACAGGGCTTAAAAACAAAGGTGTCATTGTACGCAGATGATTCATGTTTTCTTTTAGATCCACAACTAGAATCCCTCCACAGCCTCATAGAGGATCTAGATACATTTTCTAACCTCTCTGGATTAAAACCAAATTATGACAAATGTACTATATTACGTATTGGATCACTAAAAAATACAATTTTTACATTACCATGTAGTTTACCAATAAAATGGTCTGATGGTGATGTGGATATACTCGGAATACATATCCCAAAGGAAATAAATGATCTCACTTCAATAAATTTTAATAGAAAGTTAGCAAAAATAGATAAGATCTTACTACCATGGAAAGGAAGATACCTGTCAATTTGTGGAAAAATCACCCTGATTAACTCTTTAGTATTATCCCAGTTTACCTATTTGCTTATGGTCTTGCCTACGCCTAGCAAACAGTTTTTTAAATTATATGAGAAAAAAATATTCAATTTTATTTGGAACGGCAAGCCAGACAAAATTAAAAGAGCATATTTATATAATGAATATGAATTCAGGGGACAGAAATTATTAAATATTAAAGCATTAGGGTCCTCTGTAGCTCAGCTGGTAGAGCACGGCGCTTGTAACGCCAAGGTAGTGGGTTCGAATCCCCGGGACCACAAGTACACAAAAAAAATGTATGCACGCATGACTGTAAGTCGCTTTGGATAAAAGCGTCTGCTAAATGGCATATTATTATTATTATAATTAGACCTATCACTAAAATCTTCAGTCATCCAAAAGTTATACTTAAATCCGAAATGGTTCTCAAGCAAATTAGTAAGATTGTCTCGCCCACTGTTCAAGAAAGGACTTTTTCCCTTTATTCAGATTACAACCTCTCACTTTCAGTTATTTGAAAAGGAAATAATCTCCCAAATGTCACTATTTCTAAAACAAGCCATAGAAAGTTGGTTGCAATTTCAATTTAATCCTCCAGAAACGACAGAACAAATAATGCAACAAATATTGTGGTTAAATTCAAATATACTAATTGACAAAAAACCTTTATTTTTTGACAGAATTTTTAAAAAAGGTATAATCTTCGTAAATGATATCATCGGTAGGACTGGTGGAGTTATGTCGCACATGCAGCTAACAAAAACATATGGAAATGTCTGCTCTACCCAAAATTACAACCAAATAATTGCAGCCTTACCGCAAAAGTGGAAGAGGAAAGTTGAAGGGGGAGAAAGTAAGGAACTTGTCTGTCGGCCTTGCATTAAAGAACATAATTGGTTAAGGAAAACTGTGATAAATAAAAAAGTATATCAGTTTCACTTAAGGACCAAAGGATTGACAGCCGTCCCATATAGATTGCAAAATAGTTGGGAAGAGATCTTTGACGTACCGATCCCATGGCATAGTGTTTATGAACTGACACGCAAAACGACACCGGATTCAAAAATTAGAATCTTTCAATTTAAATTATTATATAAAATTCTTGCTACCAATAGAATGTTATTTATATGGGGGATACAATCTTCCCAGCTCTGCAGATTTTGCTGTGAAGAGATAGAATCATTAGATCATTTGTTTTAGTTCTGTCCATTTGTAGCTTGTTTTTGGACACAGGTCCAGGAATGGCTAAAGGATTGCAATATTTACCTGGAACTAACCTTTGCAGATAGCATTACTGGGTGATCTGAAAAGTCATAGTCAATCAATCAATAATATAATAATACTTTTAGCAAAAATGTTTATTTTTAATTCACAATCTGTAGAAGCAATGAGAATAGAAAGGTTCAGAACTTTTGTAAAACATCACAGTACGGTTGAAATATATATGGCAAATAGAAATCCTATATGGATGGTGTTAAGAGATAGATGGGAGGTATTGAATAGAGTTGAAGGATGGGACTAATAACAAATAACAACAAATAATAACAAAGATAGCTAATAATGTAAGCATACTGTGTCCATAATAAGTATATAGGTTGTATGTTGGGAGCTTTTGGGAAAGAGCACAGTTAGAAAGATATGGCATTTAGAAGCAAACCGGATGGACATCATGAAAATGATCGGAGAGGTTGAGAGTAGAAGAAGTTCAGGAGCAAAAAAATTAATAAATATATATATATATATATATATATATATATATATATAGAATTATTGTAAAATTAACTCTGTCCATAAGGTGTAGATAGTAAGTATAGACCGGAAGTAGAGGCCTGGGCGTTGTTGTTCACTAATTTACTCCAAGTAGGGAAAGGATGGTGGGGTTGAAAAGTAATAAAGGGGAATATATATATAAAAAAAAAAAAAACATGGGGGATTGGAAGTGATGCAGACAATTACATTGATAGAAGATACAATCTATCTGCAATATTAAGCTGATCCACCCCCCAAAAAAAAAAAATATATATATATATATATATAATGAAAAAAAAGTAGCGGGAGGAATGTCCATAGGGGAAGTAGCAGGGGGGAGCAGGTGGCTGACTAGTGGTGGCTATTCAGCAGCCTGATGGTCTGAGGGTAGAAACTTTTGGCCAGTCTTTCAGTTTTTGTCATGATACTGGTGCAATGGTGCGTTTGGCTGCACGTATCAACCTCTGAAGAGCCTTGCGGTCTGTGGCGGTGGAGTTCCTGTACCAGGCTGTGATGCAGCCCGACAGTATGCTCTCGATGGTGCTCCTGTAGAACACTATGAGGGCCCTCAGGGATAGGCCGGATTTCTTCAGCATCTTGCGGTTGAAGAGTCGCTGTCGTGCCTTCTTCACTACGGTGTCCGTGTGGTAAGACCATTTCATCTTCTTTGAGATGTGTACGTAAGGGAATTTGAAGTTATTGACCGTCTCCACGGCGGCCCCATTGATGGGGCCGTGTCCAGCCTGGTTCCTCCTGAAGTCCACAATCAGCTCCTTTGTTTTGCTAACGTTGAGGGAGAGGTTGTTTACTTGGCACACGCTGTCAGAGTGCCTACCTCCTCCCTGTATCCAGTCGGTCACCTCGTTGTTGGTGATCAGGCCTACTACTGTCGTGTCGTCAGCGAACTTGATGATGGAGTTGGAACTGTGAGGCCACGCAGTCATGGGTATACAGGGAATACAGGAGGGGACAGAGGACGCACCCTTGTGGGGCCCCCTTGTTGAGGATCAGTGTCGAGAAGGTAATGTTAGCTACCTTCAACACCTGGGGGAGGCCCATCAGGAAGTCCAGGACCCAGTTGCATAGGGAGGAGTTCAGACCCAGGGCTGTGAGAATTGTAATGAGCTTATAGGGTACTATGGTATTGAAGGCCGAGCTGTAGTCGATGAACAGCATCCTCACATCCTTTGTCCAGGTGGGTAAGGGCAGTGTGCAGTGCAATGGCAATTGCGTCGTCCCTGGATCTGTCAGGGCAATAGGCGAATTGGAGAGGGTTGAGTGTGTCAGGGAGGGAGGAGGTGATATAGTATTTTCTGTAGCCTCTCAAAGCACTTCATGATGATGGAAGTGATTGTTACTGGTCGGTAGTCATTCAGTTCAGTAGAGCTCTTACTTTGATGATGAGGCCTACAAACTATACTGATGCAGGCCATGCAGGACCACAACATGCTGTAGTTGTTAACAGTTGTGGAAACACTGGCAGAGAGAAAGGAGATTTGCTCATCATGGATCAACTGTGCACTAAATGCTTTCCGCCAGCATAATGACTTTTGAGAACAACACAGCATTGTGGGACGGTAGAGAGTTGGATGGATGCAGTGTATGGAAGGTTACACAGAATGTCAACAGGACACAATTTAACTCTGTCCCTCTCTAACTTGTGTTTGTCCAATATGGCACCCTATTTCCTATATAGTACACTACTTTTGACCAGGGCATGCATAAAGCTCTGGTCAAAGTAGTGCACTATATAGGGAATAGGGTGCCATTTCAGACACCAACTTATCCTGTAGATCCCATGGAACCTCTCCCATGCATTGGTCAAACAACCAAATTGAGCTAGGGGTTGTTTCGGCATGTTCAGGGTAGCCAACCACTGTAAGAGTAGGCCATTGCAAACACCAGACTCAAAGACTACTATCATAAGCACTCAATAAAACAAACATGTTAAGGCATACTGAAATAAAAGCATTGCAACCTCCGTTAAAACCTGGGAAGTAGGGATATTATTCCATTAAAATGTGGAATTGACATTTAGTGAGGGAGGGCAGATTAGGAACATTAAAGAACATTGTGTTTCTTGTACAGTCTTGGACGGGAGTCGCTAATACTGTAGGAAGGAACAACATAGTTCGCAAGTAGGGTTGCAAAGCTACCGGTAATTTACCAAAGTTAACAGAATCTTCAGTAATTTTGGTAACTAACAAAAAATATATGGCAATCAATCGTAACATTGGTAATTTATAATTTAATAACTTTTTTAATAAATCATTCATATATAGTACTCATTTTTTATCTATGTGTCCATGTTGTTCATGAGTTTCTAGTAGATAGACCATATGTTCAACAAAAAATATGCTAATTGATTAAATAAGCATTTTGTCAACAATGGCATTATTTTCAATTACCTCTGCAACTCATACAACTATTGACCTTTTTCACAACTGTCACAAGTTTGCCGCCAAAACGTTGACAACAAATACATATTGTCATTTTATTTTTAAATCATCTTATTTAATTATTTTATATATTTTACACGTGAAAAGGCCAGAGAGAAGGCCAGCAACAATTACAGACACCTGTGTTAAATCTGAAGTACACAAAAGGGCAACTAGATGTCTTGTGGTAGATTACATAAAATCCTTGAAAGATACCAAAATTCACGTAGTTTACTGATAAACATTGAACGTTTCCAGTAATATACCCTCCCTTTCCAACCCTATTTTCAAGTCATCGGTCAGATGAGGGAAGAGTGGAGTGTCAGTGGGAGAAAAAACAACAACTCAGAAATTGTTTTGGGTGTTTAACTACAACACCCCATACATCTTTGAAAATGCACCATAAATCAGTTAGTAAAATAGTGGTGCACTATAAAGGGAATATGGTACCACTTGGGACAGAGCCAACAGACGTAGGTCTCAGACACACCAGTACAGGTTGCTGGCCCAGAGTACTGAGCACCTCTGAACATCATTTGCGAACCGAGTGCGCATCGATTTTACATGCGGAATCCTGTGAAAAATGTCGCCAGTCAAACGTCTACAGCGGGTGGTCCCTAAAACACAGCTCGCTGATCCACATTTGGTGCGATGTGTGCAAGCCTTTACAGAAACCTGAGGTTATCCCCATGCATGCTTCACTATAACATACAGTACACAGTGATATCTGTGTGAGCTAAGGAGGTAAGGCTATGAAGTCAAAAGGACAGAACGCCAGCATCGCAAATAGCATTATATTATTTTCCCACTACTTTTGACCAGGTAGTGCACTATAAAGTGAATAGGGTACCATTTGGATGCAACCATCAACATACACATGTTGTAAGTCAGTCTATTTTTCCAGTACTTTGGGAATCCTGGTTCTGAGGAGGACAGACAGAAAGACTCAACACCTCTGATTACTGTACATCATCATAAACAACAACAAACCAAGAGAAAGGAGTGGGATTCAAAGGTCCCATCATGCCAGCCCCTCCCTTCTCTGAGTCCCCTCTCCTGAGTCCCCATTCCCTCCCCTCTGTTTCCCTCCCCTCCTCTATCCACTGTGTCACCCCTCACCTCCCCTTACCATCCCTTCCCCTCTGCTCCAATGCACTGACCCACACCACAGACAGGCTTTACATGAATCAGACCACTTGTTTCTCTCAGATGGCAAAACAGAGACAAACAAAGGTCCTGCACCAGATTATAATGACTGGACAAGGCGACCTGATCCTAGATCAGCACTCCTACTCTAGTATGGCACTAGTATTCCTTAAAGCAAAGGCTATTTTAGATGCTCAAGTCACTATCATGCCAGTACATTTCTCTCATCAAATCTATTCACCTGGAGCCTGTTCAGAGAAATGAGTCTCTGATCTTCAAACCACAGAGGAAGGATAGATAGATAGATAGATAGATAGATAGATAGATAGATAGATAGATAGATAGATAGATAGATAGATAGATAGATAGATAGATAGATAGATAGATAGATAGATGATAGATAGATAGATAGATAGATAGATAGATAGATAGATAGATAGATAGATAGATAGATAGATAGATAGATAGATAGATAGATAGATAGATAGATAGATAGATAGAGTGGGGGAAAAAAGTATTTAGTCAGCCACCAATTGTGCAAGTTCTCCGACTTAAAAAGATGAGAGAGGCCTGTAATTTTCATCATAGGTACACGTCAACTATGACAGACAAAATGAGAAGAAAAAAATCCAGAAAATCACATTGTAGGATTTTTAATGAATTTATTTGCAAATTATGGTGGAAAATAAGTATTTGGTCAATAACAAAAGTTTCTCAATACTTTGTTATATACCCTTTGTTGGCAATGACACAGGTCAAACGTTTTCTGTAAGTCTTCACAAGGTTTTCACACACTGTTGCTGGTATTTTGGCCCATTCCTCCATGCAGATCTCCTCTAGAGCAGTGATGTTTTGGGGCTGTCGCTGGGCAACACGGACTTTCAACTCCCTCCAAAGATTTTCTATGGGGTTGAGATCTGGAGATTGGCTAGGCCACTCCAGGACCTTGAAATGCTTCTTACGAAGCCACTCCTTCGTTGCCCGGGCGGTATGTTTGGGATCATTGTCATGCTGAAAGACCCAGCCACGTTTCATCTTCAATGCCCTTGCTGATGGAAGGAGGTTTTCACTCAAAATCTCACGATACGTGGCCCCATTCATTCTTTCCTTTACACGGATCAGTCGTCCTGGTCCCTTTGCAGAAAAACAGCCCCAAAGCATGATGTTTCCACCCCCATGCTTCACAGTAGGTATGGTGTTCTTTGGATGCAACTCAGCATTCTTTGTCCTCCAAACACGATGAGTTGAGTTTTTACCAAAAAGTTATATTTTGGTTTCATCTGACCATATGACATTCTCCCAATCCTTTTCTGGATCATCCAAATGCACTCTAGCAAACTACAGATGGGCCTGGACATGTACTGGCTTAAGCAGGGGGACACGTCTGGCACTGCAGGATTTGAGTCCCTGGCGGCGTAGTGTGTTACTGATGGTAGGCTTTGTTACTTTGGTCCCAGCTCTCTGCAGGTCATTCACTAGGTCCCCCCGTGTGGTTCTGGGATTTTTGCTCACCTTTCTTGTGATCATTTTGACCCCACGGGGTGAGATCTTGCGTGGAGCCCCAGATCGAGGGAGATTATCAGTGGTCTTGTATGTCTTCCATTTCCTAATAATTGCTCCCACAGTTGATTTCTTCAAACCAAGCTGCTTACCTATTGCAGATTCAGTCTTCCCAGCCTTGTGAAGGTCTACAATTTTGTTTCTGGTGTCCTTTGACAGCTCTTTGATCTTGGCCATAGTGGAGTTTGGAGTGTGACTGTTTGAGGTTGTGGACAGGTGTATTTTATACTGATAACAAGTTCAAACAGGTGCCATTAATACAGGTAACGAGTGGAGGACAGAGGAGCCTCTTAAAGAAAAAGTTACAGGTCTGTGAGAGCCAGAAATCTTGCTTGTTTGTAGGTGACCAAATACTTATTTTCCACCATAATTTGCAAATATATTCTTTAAAAATCATACAATGTGATTTTCTGGATTTTTTTCTTCTCAATTTGTCTGTCATAGTTGACGTGTACCTATGCTGAAAATTACAGGCCTCTCTCATCTTTTTAAGTGGGAGAACTTGCACAATTGGTGGCTGACTAAATACTTCACCCCCCACTGTAAGGAGTAGATAGATAGATAGATAGATAGATAGATACAGTGGGGAAAAAAAGTATTTAGTCAGCCACCAATTGTGCAAGTTCTCCCACTTAAAAAGATGAGAGAGGCCTGTAATTTTCATCATAGGTACACGTCAACTATGACAGACAAAATGAGAATTTTTTCTCCAGAAAATCACATTGTAGGATTTTTATGAATTTATTTGCAAATTATGGTGGAAAATAAGTATTTGGTCAATAACAAAAGTTTCTCAATACTTTGTTATATACCCTTTGTTGGCAATGACACAGGTCAAACGTTTTCTGTAAGTCTTCACAAGGTTTTCACACACTGTTGCTGGTATTTTGGCCCATTCCTCCATGCAGATCTCCTCTAGAGCAGTGATGTTTTGGGGCTGTCGCTGAGCAACACGGACTTTCAACTCCCTCCAAAGATTTTCTATGGGGTTGAGATCTGGAGACTGGCTAGGCCACTCCAGGACCTTGAAATGCTTCTTACGAAGCCACTCCTTCGTTGCCTGGGCGGTGTGTTTGGGATCATTGTCATGCTGAAAGACCCAGCCACGTTTCATCTTCAATGCTCTTGCTGATGGAAGGAGATTTTCACTCAAAATCTCACGATACATGGCCCCATTCATTCTTTCCTTTACACGGATCAGTCGTCCTGGTCCCTTTGCAGAAAAAACAGCCCCAAAGCATGATGTTTCCACCCCCATGCTTCACAGTAGGTATGGTGTTCTTTGGATGCAACTCAGCATTCTTTGTCCTCCAAACACGACTGAGTTGAGTTTTTACCAAAAAGTTCTATTTTGGTTTCATCTGACCATATGACATTCTCCCAATCCTCTTCTGGATCATCCAAATGCACTCTAGCAAACTTCAGACGGGCCTGGACATGTACTGGCTTAAGCAGGGGGACACGTCTGGCACTGCAGGATTTGAGTCCCTGGCGGTGTAGTGTGTTACTGATGGTAGGCTTTGTTACTTTGGTCCCAGCTCTCTGCAGGTCATTCACTAGGTCCCCCCGTGTGGTTCTGGGATTTTTGCTCACCGTTCTTGTGATCATTTTGACCCCACGGGGTGAGATCTTGCGTGGAGCCCCAGATCGAGGGAGATTATCAGTGGTCTTGTATGTCTTCCATTTCCTAATAATTGCTCCCACAGTTGATTTCTTCAAACCAAGCTGCTTACCTATTGCAGATTCAGTCTTCCCAGCCTGGTGCAGGTCTACAATTTTGTTTTGGGTGTCCTTTGACAGCTCTTTGGTCTTGGCCATAGTGGAGTTTGGAGTGTGACTGTTTGAGGATGTGGACAGGTGTCTTTTATACTGATAACAAGTTAAAACAGGTGCCATTAATACAGGTAACGAGTGGAGGACAGAGGAGCCTCTTAAAGAAGAAGTTACAGGTCTGTGAGAGCCAGAAATCTTGCTTGTTTGTAGGTGACCAAATACTTATTTTCCTCCATCATTTGCAAATAAATTCATAAAAGATCCTACAATGTGATTTTCTAGATTTTTTTTTCTAAATTTGTCTGTCATAGTTGACGTGTATCTATGATGAAAATTACAGGCCTCTCTCATCTTTATAAGTGGGAGAACTTGCACAATTGGTGGCTGACTAAATACATTTTTTCCCCACTGTAGATAGATAGATAGATAGATAGATAGATAGATAGATAGATAGATAGATAGATAGATAGATAGATAGATAGATAGATAGATAGATAGATAGATAGATAGATAGATAGATAGATAGATAGATAGATAGATAGATAGATAGATAGATAGATAGATAGATAGATAGATAGATAGATAGATAGATAGATAGATAGATAGATAGATAGATAGATAGATAGATAGATAGATAGATAGATAGATAGATAGATAGATAGATAGATAGATAGATAGATAGATGCAACAGGGTAGTAGGACAGTTCTCTGACTCAACACCTCTGAAAAAGGTTAGGATAGGAGCGCACAATACTGAGGAGTTTCTATATTAGGACAAGACAGTTATACACACTTAGTCACACTGTATCAGAGAGTCTGTGCCCCAAATGGCACCCTATTCCCTGGAGTGCACTACTTTTGACTAAGGTTCTGGTTAAAAGTACCATTTGGGACACACCTGAATGGTGCAGGTTTGGAAACAGAAACACACACACCTATAAGACACAGAATGTTATTACATCTACTATAGCTGCTTTTCATCAACAACATCCAACTCAATGCACGGTGCTCCATGCACACACGCTATAATCACAAACACAGGCAAGCAGCAACAATATTTGAAAAATGTAAGATATAAAACAATTCAGTGTAAAGGATGGAGTCACTCGGAATCAAAGGCATATGACTAACAGTAAAAATAGGGCTTAGGATAAACATTCAATGCACTACTTCTGTAAAACTGAAATGTTTCTATATGACACATAGTTGTCATGGGAACATCAAAAACGTAAGGATATGACAGGGATGTCATATGATGATTTTAGGGTATATTTTCATTGCATTTTCAATGCAATATTAAGAGGGGTAAGAAATAGTTGTTACAGTACTTACTCCATTGATTTAATAAGCTATTCATATGCATCTTGACGATGGGTGGAAATGCACTGGCCGCCAGTCAGTACAATACCCAAGCCAGCTTGGCAGTAGTTATAGTCTTTATCCAGAAGCTGGGGAGAACCACATGCATGCAACAATGAGCAAACACACACACACACACACACACACACACACACACACACACACACACACACACACACACACACACACACACACATACACATACACACACAGAGCCAGGACTGTTACTATACTGTGACAAACATTAGGCTTTGCTTTCATGCAGGCATCATTAGAGGCAGGCACAAACATATATTCAATAGGCCAGCTGTTGCATTCACATTTTCCATCAAATTAACCCTAGAATATTCACACACAAAAGCTCCAAATAGAAATATTGACCATGTCTGTAATTTCTGTAAATATCTATTCAAATATTAAAAATAAAAACAGGACTACATAAGTAATGTAGGCTATATGACAAATATTTACAAATGAGTCTTGATCTTTGAATAAGAGCCAGCCATTTCCCCAGTCAGATATTATATTCTGTACATTGTTGGTCTGTAGCCTAATCTTCACGTCTTCAATCAATGATCTCTTGTTATTAGAAAAAAAAAATAAGGGAAACTTTAGGCTATAACTCCAACCCTGAACAAAACTCCAACCTTGAACACATATTTAAGCACAGACAACACACATACTTGACCGGTATAAATTGTACTTACATCGTTATAACAACAGTCCAATTTGTTTATAAAGAGTAACGTGTTCTCCCAGAAATGTATTGATTATATTCTACACAGTGATATATTTTAACTGAGTTAGCTACGTAGGATACACTGGGATCCGAATTCGGTGCGCAATGCACTGTTTCCGTATATGCTGTGCGGCTCTTCAGTCTCCAACCAACGCGCTCGCCTAGCAGGGTGTGAAAGCGGTTGCATGTCGGAGCGGGGTGAAACAATCTTGATGACATTAATGTTTGATGGGTTGCCTTTGGAACCAACTGTAATTACGTCGGTTGATATCGCTCAACTCAGTCTCCACCCACTATGTAAGCTACATTATAGCCACCGATCAACTGTGCTGTTGGCTACTTTGTAATCATGCAATAGAAGAGAAATGGAAATCGTTTTTTTTCATGTATTTATTCAGCAGGTACAATAAGGCAAATAAGGCACAAGAGGTAAATAACACAGTATATACTGTAATATATATAATAATATTCCATTTAGCAGATGCTTTTATCCAAAGAAATGTACAGTTAGGCATGCATACATTTTACATATGGGTAGTCCCGGGAATTAAACCCACTATAAACTCCATGCTCTACAAACTGAGATATATGGGACCATATATATATAATGTTACAGTGTTGACAGACAGTCACTGAAACTCACATACATTATGTGAACCGGCTATATTTCTAGGAACATTGTCATGTCAAACACTTTGGATGATAACGAGGAACACATTGTATTATTATCTTGTGTGCACCAGCCGAAGCATAAACTCCCTCTGAGAGTGTGGGAATTAAATGAATACAACAGGGGGGAAGGAAGGGTAACATATCAAAGAACGGCTGAAACTTGTTGTTTCTCACAGTCTTATTGTTCTATAGTTAGTGTGACTGGTCTTACAGCGTTACTGTTAGTCAGACATCTGCTGCAAGTTGGCTGAGAGAGCCAGGCTGCAGACTCTAGTGTTCATGAATCATCAGCCTATTTCTGATCCCACACACTGACACATCTCTCTACTTCTGCGGAGAGATTCTATCATTCTATCATAATTTCACCATCCAACCACCTGTTAATTACACTGCATCTTCATTTTTCTTCCTGTTACTTCATAATTTTCCCACAGCAATTATGTTAGGTAACAGTCACCACCTTCAACAAACATTTAATGATGACATGGATTGCTACATGTAAAACATCAAACAACTACATTTCCCAGTTAAATTAAATTGCATGAAAGATAGAGGCAGTATGGCATACTTGTTGAATAACACTATTCAGTGCAGCCGATGAAAATACATTGTACCGAATGTAGAATACATTTTCTGAAGTAGTAATTGGATAGATTCAGTATGTTTTATGATAAGTTGGCACTTCAATTAATACGATAAAATAATATGTTTATGATATTCTGTCCATAATACCCCACTCAATTGCATAGTGATGCTGATCCGTTCACTTCCACCTCATTGTGATAGGAAAGTGGGTAAACTATGCCTCCAGCTGTTAATAAAGTGGAACTACAGGTCTTTGCTCATGTTTGGCATAATTCCATCTCATTCTACATCAACTCAATTTTTACTTTAGTAAGGTCGATTATAAACCTTTCACCTCATTTTAGATTAGCATTTTACCAACAAACACCAGTCAAGTTCAGAATATTGCGTATGACTTTAAAGAACATTGCCTCCATGCACATTCTTTACAAAGATGTCCTAGTTGTAATATCACGAGAAAACAAAGGAACAGATGCATTCATTAGAGGGCTAGTTATTCCTTTTAGTGCATGAGAAGGATGAGACATCAGCAGGTGAGATGGCCTTTCTGGAAGCCACCTAAAATGCCCAGCAACTCATGTGGTTTAAATCCAGTGACAATGACTCGTGTGGCATACGTACACCTCTCATAATGCAACCGACAGACCTCAAACAAGTTCTTGGGAAGAAGCATAGTTTGGGAGTACACAGGCCGGACCCCTAGTACCTTCAGACACAACCCCACATAGACATCCTCCAGGGGGATGGGTCTCACAATCCTGGACGCCAATAAGATCCTGTTGGCCAGGTCAATAGAGAAGACATACCCTGCTACAGAGGTAGCAGGGTATGTCTTCCAGGTCCTGCTGAATGTGGAAGCTCTGGCCTTCCTTGGGCAGGCCCACATAGAACAGTGTAAAGATATCCACATTTGTCACGGATTCCGCCGAGGCTGCTCCTCCTCCTTGCTCGGGCAGGCTTCGGCGTTCGTCGTCCCCGGAGTACTAGCTACTGTCGATCGATGTTTTCGGTGTTTGTCTTGTGTTGTCTAGTTTGTACACCTGTTTTTTATTTTGTGTTGATTGTGTAACATATAAGTTCCCTTGTTTTACGTTTGGCCTTTGTGTGTTATTGTCTTTTTGTCTTGTTGATGTTCGGCATACCTAGTTCGCCTTTTACGCACAGAGTGTGTTACTCCTCCAGTGTTGTGGAGACTTTTGTTTGTGCGTGTTAACTTTAAGTAAAGTAGTCATCCTGTTTCTCTGTGTCCTGCGCCTGACTTCACTGCCGCGTACACATCACCCCTTTTGACAGAATAACACACCTTTATGGAGTCAACAGGACCAGCGGTGGTAACGGAGTCTCTGGAGGATCGTGTCAGCAGCCAGGACGCCATGATCCGTAGACTGGGCACCGCCATGCAGGATGTGATGGACACTCTGAGCCGATGGGAAAGAGGAGGCTTGCCCACACCTCCTCCTACAATACCACCACCATCAGCCAGACCCATCGTTCCATCTCCGGAGTCCAGTGGGATTCGGCTCTCGCTCCCGAGGGCATATGATGGCACCGCAGCCGGGTGTCAGGGTTTCCTACTTCAAGTAGAACTCTGCCTGGCAACCATTCACCCAGCGCCCTCGGGATACGAGAGCGTTTCCGCCCTCATCTCCTGTCTATCCGGCAAGGCATTGGAGTGGGCCAATGCCGAATGGAGGGGAATAGACGCCGCCACCATCAGCTATGCGGAGTTCTCCCGCCGCTTCAGGGCGGTTTTCGATCATCCCCCAGAGGGTAAAGCGGCGGGGGAGTGTCTGTTCCACCTCCGACAGGGGAAGAGGAGCGCGCAAGAGTTCGCCCTGGATTTCCGGACTCTGGCGGCTAATGCGGGTTGGAATGAGAGGGCCCTCATCGACCACTATCGGTGCAGCCTACGAGAGGACGTTCGCCAAGAGTTGGCGACACCAAACTAAGCTTCGATCAGTTGGTGGACATGTCGATCCATCTGGATACCCTGCTGGCTACCCGCGGACGTCCGGAGTTGGGGCCGTCCGTTCCATCCCCCAGCACCTCCGAGCCGAGCCCTATGGAGCTCGGGGGTGCTGGTGCTAGAGAGAGGAGGAGAGAGACCCGGAGAGAGGCCGTCCCCTGCACCAACTGTGGCCATAGAGGACACACTGCGGCTCGGTGCTGGGGAGGGTCTCCTGGGTATCGAGGCAACGGGTAACGCACTGATGAGTCATTTCAGGTGAGTAGGCGCCCAACTCACCCAGAGCTCTCTGTTGTCCACTTGTGTATTCAAGTTGAATTTCCCCAGGTTTCATCTCATTCCCAGCATAAGGCGCTAGTCGATTCAGGCGCAGTGGGAATTTTATTGATCGTAGTTTCTGTGTTAAGTTAGGGATTCCCCTCCTACCAGGGAGTGGTCTGATCAGTGTGTCGGGCGGTGTATAGGTGTTTCCGTAGGGGCGACCACGGTGGAAAGTCCGAACCAAATGCCCGCACTGCACATTCCTCCTGAGTATGATGATTTGGCACTCGTGTTCAGTAAGAAGAGGGCGACACAATTGCCACCTCATAGACAGGGGGATTGTGCGATAGACCTCCAGGCAGGTGCTGCACTTCCGCGTAGTCATGTGTATCCTCTGTCTCAAGAGGAGACGGCGGCTATGGAGACATACATCGCAGAGTCTCTGGGACAGGGATACATACGGCCCTCCACTTCTCCTGCGTCCTCGAGTTTCTTTTTTGTGAAGAAGAAGGATGGAGGTTTGCGCCCGTGTATTGATTACCGTAGTCTCAATCAGATCACTGTTAAATACAGTTATCCTCTCCCTCTGATTGCGAGTATGACGGAGTCATTACACGGAGCGCGCTTCTTCACAAAATTGGATCTCAGGAGCGCCTACAACCTGGTGCGTATTAGGGAGGGAGATGAATGGAAAACAGCATTTAGTACCACCTCGGGTCACTATGAGTATCTCGTCATGCCATACGAGTTAATGAATGCTCCTTCAGTCTTCCAATCATTTGTGGACGAGATTTTCCGGGATTTGCATGGGCAGGGTGTAGTGGTGTATATTGACGACATTCTAGTATACTCTGCTACACGAGCCGAGCATGTGGCCCTGGTGCGTCGAGTGTTGGGTAGGCTGTTGGAGCATGACTTGTATGTGAAGGCGGAGAAATGCCTGTTTTTCCAGGAGTCCATCTCCTTCCTGGGGCATCGGTTGTCCGCGTCAGGGGTGGAGATGGAGATTGACCGCGTTTCAGCCGTGCGTAATTGGCAGACTCCTACCACGGTTAAGGAGGTGCAGCGGTTTTGGGGTTTTGCCAATTACTACCGGAGGTTTATCCGGGGTTTTGGACAGGTAGCAGCTCCCATCACCTCCCTGCTAAAGGGGGGCCCGGTGCGTTTGCAGTGGTCGGCTGAGGCGGACAGGGCGTTTAGACAACTGAAGGACCTGTTCACCTCGGTCCCGGTGCTGGCACATCCGGACCCCTCTTTGGCGTTCCAAGTGGAGGTGGACGCGTCAGAGGCGGGTATTGGGGCTGTACTGTCTCAACGCTCGGGCACGCCTCCTAAACTCTGGCCATGGGCTTTTTACTCTAAGAAGCTCAGCCCGGCGGAACGTAATTACGACGTGGGGGACAGGGAGCTGCTAGCTGTGGTCCAAGCCCTAAAGGTGTGGAGGCATTGGCTTGAGGGGGCTCAACACCCTTTTCTCATTCTGACTGACCATCGTAACCTGGAGTACATCCGGGCAGCTAGGAGACTGAACCCTCGTCAGGCTAGGTGGGCCATGTTTCTGGTCCGGTTTGTCTTTAAGCTCACCTATATACCAGGGTCACAGAACGTTAAGGCAGACGCCCTGTCCCGGCGATATGACACAGAGGAGAGGTCCATTGAGCCCACTCCCATACTGCCGGAGTCTTGTCTGGTGGCACCGGTGGTGTGGGAGGTCGATGCGGAGATCGAGCGGGCGTGCATGCACGACCCTACTCCTCCAGAGTGTCCGGAGGGGCGGAAGTACGTGCCGCTCGAGATTCGTGATCGACTAATTTATTGGGCTCATACGTCACCCTCCTCTGGACATCCTGGTATTGGCCGGACAGTGCACTGCCTTAGTGAAAAGTACTGGTGGACAACATTGGCAAAGGACGTGAGGGTTTATGTCTCCTCCTGCTCGGTGTGGGCTCAGTGTAAGGCGCCTAGACACCTGCCCAGGGGGAAGTTACAACCCCTACCCATTCCACAATGGCCGTGGTCTCACCTATCGGTAGACTTTGTCACGGACCTTCCCCCCTCCCAGGGGAATACCACTATTTTGGTCGTTGTGGATCGGTTTTCTAAGGCCTGTCGTCTCATCCCAATGCCGGGTCTCCCTACTGCCCTACAAACTGCTGAGGCCCTGTTTACTCACGTCTTCCGGCACTACGGGGTACCTGAGGATATAGTGTCTGATCGGGGTCCCCAGTTCACCTCTAGAGTCTGGAGGGCGTTTATGGAACGCTTGGGGGGTCTCGGTTAGCCTTACCTCGGGTTTCCACCCTGAGATTAATGGGCAGGTGGAGAGAGTAAACCAGGATGTGGGTAGGTTTCTGAGGTCTTATTGCCAGGACCGGCAGGAGGAGTGGTCGGGGTATATCCCCTGGGCAGAGATTGCCCAGAACTCCCTTCGCCACTCCTCTACGAATCTGACCCCTTTTCAGTGTGTGTTGGGGTATCAGCCGGTTCTGGCACCCTGGCATCAGAGCCAGATCGAGGCTCCTGCGGTGGATGAATGGTTTCGGCGCTCGGAGGAGACATGGAACGCTGCGCATGTCCATCTGCAGCGGGCTATCCGTAGGCATAAGGCGAGCGCCGATCGCCACCGCAGTGAGGGTCCAGTGTATGCACCTGGAGATCGAGTCTGGCTCTCAACTCGAAACCTGCCCCGTCGCCTGCCCTGCCGGAAGCTGGATCGGCGGTTTGTGGGGCCATTTAAAGTCCTGAGGAGATTGAACGAGGTATGTTACAGGTTACAACTGCCAAATGATTATCGCATTAACCCCTCGTTCCATGTGTCTCTCCTCAGGCCGGTGGTAGCTGGTCCACTCCAGGACAATGAGATACGGGAGGCTCCTCCGCCCCCACTGGACATAGAGGGGGCTCCGGCGTACTCAGTCCGGTCCATCGTGGATTCGAGACGTCGGATGGGGGGTTTGCAGTATCTCGTGGAGTGGGAGGGGTACGGTCCGGAGGAACGGTGCTGGGTGCCTAGGAGGGACATCTTAGATCCCTCCTTCCTGACGGAGTTCCACCGGAGTCATCCCACTCGCCCTGCTCCGCGTCCTCCTGGCCGTCCCCGAGGCCGGGGTCGGCGCACGGCTGGAGCCGCGCATCAAGGCGGGGGGGGTACTGTCACGGATTCCGCCGAGGCTGCTCCTCCTCCTTGCTCGGGCAGGCTTCGGCGTTTGTCGTCCCCGGAGTACTAGCTACTGCCGATCTATGTTTTCGGTGTTTGTCTTTTGTTGTCTAGTTTGTACACCTGTTGCTTATTTTGTGTTGATTGTGTAACATATACGTTCCCTTGTTTTACGTTTGGCCTTTGTGTGTTATTGTCTTTTTGTCTTGTTGATGTTCGGCATACCTAGTTCGCCTTTTATGCACAGAGTGTGTTACTCCTCCAGTGTTGTGGAGACTTTTGTTTGTGCGTGTTAACTTTAAGTAAAGTAGTCATCCTGTTTCTCTGTGTCCTGCGCCTGACTTCACTGCCGCGTACACATCACCCCTTTTGACAACATTAGGGATGAGGTCATGTCCATCCCATGTCTTTCTGATAGTATCCCTGGTCAACCCATCACCTGGTGCCACAGGAACCGTCAGTGCCAGAAAGGGGCTTTTGTCCTTACATACAGAAGCTTGGTTGATAAAATATTTGTAGGTTTCTGGGGAAATTACCTTTTAAAGTTCCTGTGATAGAGGACTTGGTGTTGATAAGTCCGTCTTTGGTTGAGCTTTTTTGTTCAGTAAGACATTGACAAAAAAAGGAGAGTACACATACAACGATAAAGAACTTCACTAACCTCCAGGAAGATGTTTTAAAATCCGTATCTCCAGTGTATCTGATTTTAATCAATTCTTAGGTTACTTTTCCTGTATTTCAAAGCACCAAAAGGAAAGCAGTCACGGTGGCTACTACATTAAGCTTACATCGTTTCCTTGTTATGATTCAACAACAGTTGTTGCCACACCCAGACCAAAGAGCAAACAGGAAATAGCTTTACCTCTGACTCTGAGCTCTTCATAGAGTACCATATAAACATACACATTAAACTTAGTGGTTCCAATGGTTTTTCCACCATTCATTTTTCCCATAGGGGAATTTAGAAACCCTTAAAATAAGGGCTGTGTTTCGTGTAGGCTTACCCTGGTGTGACATTTTGATAACCGTGTAAATCTCTCTCGGACAAGGTGACTTTTTATCAATATATTGACCTGTATTAACCCCCCCCATCTTCCCCATTATCCCCAGTGCATTTATACCTGTTCTCTGTTTGTCTGTTGCCAGTTCGACTTGTTTCGTCAAGCCTACCAGCGTGGTTTTTCCGTGCTCCTGTTTTTCTTAGTCTCTGTTTTCTAGTCCTCCCGGTTCCAACCTTTTCTGCCTGCCCTGACAATGTGTCCACCTGCCTGACCATTCAGCCTGCCCTGACCTCGAGCCTGCCTGACCATTCAGCCTGCCCTGACCTCGAGCCTGCCTGCTTGACCATTCAGCCTGCCCTGACCTCGAGCCTGCCTGCCTGACCATTCAGCCTGCCTTGACCTCGAGCCTGCCTGCCTGACCATTCAGCCTGCCCTGACCTCGAGCCTGCCTGCCGCCCTGTACCTTTCGGACTCTGACCTGGTTATTGAACCTGCCCGTCCTCGACCTGCCTCTTGCCTGCCCCTTGTATTTTAATAAATTTCAGAGACTCTAACCATCTGCCTCCTGTGTCTGCATCTGGTCTCGCCCTGTGTCGTTATAGGATTAACTATCTCAGTATGAAAATGTATGCACTCACTAACTGTAAGTCGCTCTGGATAAGAGCGTCTGCTAAATGACTAAAATGTAATGTTAGCAAAAAGATTTTAGTGCAAAATCTTTCTAAATGGACAATTCTGTGAACTGTCTTGTGTAAGTTTTTAATTGACACAATACCTGTTAGCAAAGGTGTCAGCTAGAGATGACGTGCAGAAGCTTGCAGGGATTTGTAGTCTTGCATGATGTCTACGTTGATGCTTATTAGCATTTTCAAATCTGAGAGTAAATAGAGCCGAATATATTGATAAAAGTCACCTTGTCCGAGAGAGATTTACATGGTGATCAAAACGTCACGCCAAGTTAAGCCTACACAAAACACAGCCCTTATTTTAAGTGTTTCTAAAATGAATGGTGGAAAAACTATTGGAATAATTTACCTGTTTGACCACTAGGTTTTATGGGTATTACAGTTTTTCTCAGTCGCTTTGGTGCATTTTTCACATCATCCCTAACATGTGCAAAATAATAAGTGCATTTCTCAGAACAATTTGTACAAACTGCAATATACAATAGATATGTTTCTAAAGCTAGTCAGTCACTAAAAATCCTTAGTACATCTCTCAAAAGTAAATATTCATGCCAATGATCATGTCAGTGTCATCAGAATGATAAGTCATTGAGTCATTGTTCACGAACAAGGTTGTCAAAATGTTTAGGCATGTTGTCAATGGAACTGTGTACTTTGACAGTATTACCTGATGTAAACTTAGGCTACAGTTTGGATGACAGTTACTGTATTGAAAATGCACAAGGCTGCACTTCTATGGCATATATCAATTTCAACAGTACTATTTACATATTACTGTATGTGGGTTATTGATTGAAAGAGACTGGACAACCCAAGGGGCACAAAGGAAAAAAAACTAAATTAGAAAGAAACACAGGAAACCACCCCTAAGGCACAACTTTGCCCACAGCACTGTTCTAGTGCTGTCTCTACACATCCAGACGTTCCTGTCTGTCAGCCCACATATTCTCATCCACATCACACCGGATATTTTCCCTTCCAATGCAACGTGGAAAGAATCTTTTGGAATGCCTTATCCATCCTCTGCAGGCGTCTACTGTGGTGTCCTCACATGCTGCATCCATTGCAGCCAGCAGGGTCATCTGTGTGTGTGGCTGACGATCGTACACCTTCCACCTCCATGCTGAAAAGAACTCCTCAATTGGGTTAAGGAATGGTGAATAAGGTGGGAGGAATTCTATGAGCATCCTCGGGTGGGTCACAAACCATTGCCTTATGATGTTTGATCGATGGAAACTCACATTATCACAAATGACCACATACTTTGGCAAATCCTCTCTAAACAGACCCCTCTCATCATCAGGGATGAGAGCCCTGTAGAGAGTCTCTAAAAAGTTGAGTAGATGCTGGGTGTTGTATGGCCCTAAAAGGGGGATATGGGTTAGGACACCATGCTCCGAAATAGCAGCACACATGGTGATATTTCCTCCCCGTTGGCCTGGCAAATCCACAGTAGCTCTGTGACCGATGATATTCCGACCCCGCCTTCTGCATTTGGTCAGGTTGAAGCCAGCCTCATCCACGTATACAAAGTTGTGAGAGGGTTCACTTGATTCCAACTCCATTATACGCTATATCCCAGAACACACAGTTGAATTTGTTTTGGTAAGGAAGAGTGACATAAAATGTACATATATTGCATGTTCCTTCCACAGCAATGGAAATGTGTGCAGTTTATGCTTACTGTACTATGTAACACTATAAAATGTTGCTGTAAAGTAGTTACATAGATATATGTTTTACCTGTACATACTGGTACCGTAGCTCCTTAACTCTGTCCTCATTCCTTTGGAATGGTACACGGTACAGCTGTTTCATACTCATCTGGTTTCTATGCAGCACCCTGTCGATGGTTGAGATGCTAACCGTATGGATGTTTTCAAAGACATCGTTGTCTTCTATAATGGTCCTTTGTATTTCCCTGAGTCTCATGGCATTGTTTGCTCGGACCATGGTGCAAATAGCCTCCTCCTGTTGAGGTGTGAAAAGGCGTCCTCTGCCACCGGTTTGAGGTAATCTTGCAGTCCTATGTGTGGAAAAATGCAGTGATGCATCGCACACTTTCACATAGACAAAAACTATGCGAACACACATTTTACTGTAAAACATACAGGTGGGTGCATGTAAGGTGCAGTATGTATCTGTATAGAGTATATTTCTGTATGCTGTGAAATACAAGTGGACTACTGTAATATGAAGCATTGTAGGAAGTATACAGTATACTGCTTATATACAGTAACAGTGCACTGTACATTGGTGGACATACCTGTTCTCTCTTCGAAACGTTTGTACTATTGAGGACACGGTTGATCTCCCAATATTCGGCTGCACCCTTCGACCCGCCTCAGCCATTGTAAGGCCATGATTGACAACATGGTCTACAATAGTGGCCCTTATGTCATCAGATATGCGCCTATGTCCTCTTCTGCCTCTTCCTCTGTTTTGCCTTCCACCACGCATCCTTGCTCCTCTTCTTCCTCCTCTTGGCTGTTGACCCTGTTCGTTTCCTGGTCCATCCATTATTGGAAAATTGCAACTCTGTGTTGTGGTCTGTCTATATATGCTTGCCAATTGATTCTTCATGAGATGCACCTTTGAGCAATTTAGACAACTGGTTGATTGTTGGTTGAACTAACACTTTACATTCCTTCATGAGTGAGGGTTAATTTCACCTGCACGATTCATCAATTTACGTTTTTGTACAAAAGGTCTAATAGAAATGTGTAAAACTATGCTTGACAGTTTATGACAAATAGTTCAACAATTTTGCATGTAATGGCTTATGCAAGGAACTAATGCCTAGATGTTTTGAGGGGTAAGACTATTCAACAGAGAACCATCTACTATATTTTGATCAACATGACATGAGCAATTGAAAATGTGGAAAAAAGCTGACACTTGTACATTATCAATTGCAATATGTACAAAAGCAATTGCAATTTGTTCAAAGGAATAAGAAATTGCTTTAATGATGTGCACAAGTGACTAGATGATTTGGAATTTGTACAAGTAGTATCAAGAATTGCACTTTTGATCTAAGAAATGCACCAAAGCGACTGAGAAAAACTGTATTAAACCTCCACTGTGGGGCTCTATGAAGCTTTGACTTCTCAACAATTTACAAGTCTAACTGGAATGGTCGGTGCTTTGTTGCACTGCGCTAATGATCCCTTCAAGTGTCATGTATCAAGGAAGTTGATAGCCTATAATGAAATATTTTCTTAATGAACGTTTTCGATTAGGCAGAAAAAGAAAAAAAACCATCAGGAATAAGTTCTATTATGTTATTTTCCTATAATGTTATTTGATTGAGTTTCTTGTCTGCAAGACTCACAGCAACACAAATAGAGTAGGCTTACAAGTAAAACCATAGACCTACATGTGTGTACAATGAAAACAAATAGAATCTCATTCGGTACTGTGATGTGTACATCTTCTCAGTGCCATAAATAGCTCCTGTCTAAGATAGGTTATATAGAGACTGTCTGTATAGCTCCTTGGCTCCTTCACATTTGTGCGTTGGAGAGCTATAGACGAGCCAACTCCCAATATTAAACCAATATGCAGTGTAAAAACAAATTGACAGCTACTTATTTCACACTTATTGCATTATGAAACATTTTTCTTTAGACAGATATTAGACTTGTCAATTTTAAACGAACATCTTTTTTTATTGTAATACGGGTTACAGAGAAACACCTGTTGTTCACCCAGTTATAAACAATAAAAAATAATAGAAAATAAAGAAACTTTAATTTACACAGGTATTTCATGGGGAGGGGGGTCTCAGTGGTTTGGTCTCCTGGCATAGCAGGGGGCGGGAGGGGGAGAACAGAACAGAACAGAACAAGAAGAACTTCTCTCTAGTTCATTTTGGTCTGCCCAAATAGATGTTTCTCAACAAAGTAAACACTGACCTTACAATGTCAATTGGAATTGGCCATTAGCCTATTTTAAGCATCCATATCTTCTGTATTTCATCACAATATTCCTCTCTGACTCCTGTTGCATCCATATACGTATTTCCCATTCATCAAAAATGTAACAATCACCCACAATTTCATTGTATATTGAATTATAGGTCCTGCCTTGGATTTCTTAAGGAAATAGAAAACAAATCAAACACATAAACATTTTCTCTGTATCCTGTAGCTAATGCATGATAGCTGGTGGAAAAAGTAGTACTATCTCAGTTGCATGTGTAAGAGACAATTGCACAGTGCCTGTATGGCCCACACAATCAATGGAAACACCTCATGTCGTCCACCTGTGTGTGGGATGAAGCAGATTAGCTTTATTCAGAATGCCATTTATTTTGCCCATATCATTTCAGATCACAGTTTGCAAGAAGGGATTTCAGGAGAGAGGGAATGATGAAGTGAAAAGGGATGAGTCACACATAGACTAATGAATGAGATAGGACTCTCTGTGAGCTCTCTTCACTTTACATAGACATTTTACATTTGAATGAGTTGTGCGGTTTATGTGGAGAATCCTTTTTTATCAATAACATCACTTCAATCCAGATGATTGAATTGAGTGTACGTATTGTATGTGCTCTTGGTGGGTGGTGTGTTATTCAAATAATATAATTTCTATAATCCAGTTTAAAGGTTACCAGTATTAGTGAAGAGGCCCTGACACTAAAACAAGACCACATGTATGTAATCAGCCATGTCTCTCTGCAAACACCAGGGTTGGTGTCAATTAGAATTGAAGGCAGTCAATTCAGGAAGTAAACTGAAATTCCAATTCAATAATTTAAAAAAGAGGATTTATTTTCAATGACTACTCAATAAACTGAAAAGCAAAAGCTATTTATTTAAAAATCACTACCTGAATTGACTGCCTTCAACTCCAATTGAACCCAACCCTGGCAAACACCCTAATGGCCTACTGTGGTTGGAGGAGATGGACACACTGTAGAGGCAGAATACATCAGTATTCTACATGTTAATACCCCAGACCAGACTCAAATGCACCCCTCCACTAAGTGATGTTACTGTAACATGATAGTGACAAGAAAGAAACATATGCTTTATACTTGGGTTTTATAGATTATACTCTCTTTGGTACGTGTATAATCTGTGGGTTTAGTTTGTGACGTGTAAATCCATATTTTCCCACATCAATTTGGCATTGACAGTATTTATACTGCACACAACCATTTTGTATCAGGAGGTGTTGGATAGTGGGATTTGTAGTACATTTTTACTGTATCTGTGCTTATTTCTGTGAGTGAGCAAGAGGAGGGGTGTAGTTTGAGGTGGCTGGGCTCTTGGCAGTGGCTTTGGTAGCTGCAGGGAAGTGTGGGGCTGTGTCCCAAATGGCACCCTATTTCCTATTTAGTGCACTACTTTTGACCAGAGCTCTACTGGCCCTGGTCAAAAGTAGTGCACTACATAAGAAATAGAGTGCCATTTGGGATGCAACCTTGGAATCAGCAGTGGCAGAGGACGGTGGACGGGTTCAGGGGTCACGAGGAGATGGGTCGTAGCGCAGATCGGTCGGTTGGTTTACGATCGTTTCCTCCTTCCCTCAAAGTTTCTGAAGTTGGATGGCCTAATCTTCATCTCGGCAAACTCAATGGAGTGCTCATGTCCTTTCCAATGGAACCAGTTGACTCCCTGATGAACACAGAGTAATATTAGTAGCGAGGGGTTTGTATTATTAACCCAAATGCCTTGAATTTCCTCCCTTATCATGACAAAGTCAACACGTTTGATACTGCACTACAGCAGTATTTTTTGAAATACGGATATAGAAATTGCTGCTAGTATTGTATCTTCAAGTATGTGTGCTCTCACCTTGCTGTGACTGTCATCTCCATATCGTCCCATAAGGTTGACGCGATGGCAGTTCTTATACCAGAAGGCACCCTTGTAGGACAGGGCACAGTTGGTGACGGCGATGTCATTGTCATGGTCGTAGGTTGAGAACGGGCGACCGTGGTGGTAGGTCATAGAATCACCTACAGAGGGCAGCAGAGAGAGAACTAAGCAGGAACCAAATTTAACCGACTTCAGAAAGGAGGCTTAGGTTGAATACATGCTTGCTTCACCCTCACACACCTAATATCAATATACAGTACTTTATTACTTTGATTTATTCTAACTTTTGGTGTGTCCCCCAAATGGCACCCTTTTGTCTAGAGCCCCCCCCTTGTAGTGCACCATATAGGGAATAGGGTGCCATTTTTTACACACATTGGACTTTGTATTAGGTATCTAATGGTTGCAGAGAAGCAAGTCTTACCTGCGGTACCACTGTACCCTCCAACGTGGACCTTGTAGCGACTGCGGGGATCAGAGATGGAGAACTTGTCATACTGTGCGTAGGCTTCATCCCCCTTGTCTCTGAGGTCCACACGAAGCTCGTACTGTCCTGCTACAGTGATCTTATGGAGGTTCGACAGGCCTGGGGGAAAATATGACAGGTGGGATTTACAATCATTTCAGAGGACTTTTTAGTAATGATATCTACCAAATGATAGGGGAAATTATTACAGTTTATTCAAATACAGTACTCGTATTCATATACCTTAAATGGATTCAAATAAATAAATCAATGTGTTGATATATAATATTTTCCATATTATGAGCATACCGAGCCAGAATTCATCGTTCATGTCACCGAAGCCAGCAGTGTAGTTCCTCCAGTTGCGGAAGAACTCCAGTTTACCGCTCTGGCGTCTGACAAACACCTGGATGATGGGGACAAACAACACCAGATCACTCATTATATAACCCTATGGACTAAGATCCATTACACTGCAATAAATATCATCTGAATCAGTGGTGCCTGGTGTCACTTTAAATCGGCTGACGGGTTCAATGAAAACCATGCATGTGTTTGAATCCGTTCATTTCATTACATTCCAGCCATTACTGGGAGCTGTCCTCCCTTCACCAGCCACCTCTGATCTGAATCAATGAGGTTTGAAGTTAGGTTGTACAGTATACTAGTAGCCAGTGACTTACAGTCCATCCACCTCCATCTGTTTCCATGTCACAGTAGACCTGGGTGGGCTGACTCTCATCTCCACCCAGGTAG